>NC_133662.1:86872681-87062484 GCF_037893015.1 Macrotis lagotis | reverse complement strand
ATCTGAATTTTATTTTATGTCGACTAGAACCCATTAAGTTGATGTGGATTATACACTAGGGATCTGAATGGGGAAACTTGTTTATTTCATCCATATGGGTTCATTGTAACTTCACCAGCAAATCCAGCTAAAAGGATACCTCTGTGACAGAGAAAATGGCATTATTTTTGTATTCAGTTCCAAAAGGGAAAGCTAAAATTTCATCCCAGGGAGCATTCCATCTAACCAGATCATTTTTATGTTAACAGTATCTTGGCCACGTGGCTCTGTCTTGGATTGCTGAACTTAAAACTACTTATTATTGTACTCCCTTGGAAATCTAATAGAGTTTGAAATTTAGAATAGTCAACATCACCTGACAGCTTTCTCATTTCAAATGTTCACAACTCCATAAAAATGTAAGAACTTATGTCTTCTTTATATTTGACTGATGCTACTACTCTACCTTGAGTCACATGGGACCTTATACTCTTGTTCCCCTGCATTATTTGCTTCCCTCACATTATAGAACCAGGCTAAACAAGTAGAAGTCTTTTTATGAAGTGCTTCCTAAGTTTCCACTGTGGTCATTTGTTAAAAGGTGACATTGTCTCCAGTACATTGGGAATTATTAAATTCTGTGCTCAAATGAGTCATCCTTGTACCCTAGCACACTATCTAGATCAATGGATTCTTGCAGTCTAATGTAATTTTTCCATTCTAATTTGTCTAGACACTAAGTTATTTGGAACACTCCAAAAAGATAATAATGACATCTTGGAAGTTTCCTTTTGTAATGTGGTTAAATGATTGAATTGGTTGATGTATTCTGTCTCTAAAGATGTTGACAAAGTTTGAAAACAAGAAGCTAATATCCAGACATATTTAAGAGGAGAAATAAAAATGGTAGTGAATTTCAGGACATCTGTAAATTATGGAATTAATCCATAAATTTTTGGTTCCCTACAATTCCTCTGAGATGGAATTGATTTATGGGTCAAATCTGGAAATGTATAACTTTTACGTTCTAAAACAAAAAATAATTTAGACTTAAGTTTTTTTTTTGAATTGCTTCAAATGAAGAATTGCTTAAAGTACAATTGGATTTTTCTATTAAAACTATCTGCTAACATAAAAACAAATTGAAAGGAAATGTTGAATATATATTTTAAATGTGATATTATGCCTTTAATTATAAATCGTATTCACCATGTAGAATTTCTGTATGCTAATATCATATAGAATCTAGATAGAATCTAGAAATGAACATTACTGGCTACCATATTTCCATCCTCTCATTCTGTGAATTCTAATCTATTTGAGGAATATTATTCTTTCATAAAACAATTAGGAATTCAGACAGCACCTTACAAATAATTTTTAGCCAGATTGTTTTAAACAGTCAATATTGCCAACTGCCTACTTGGCATTTCAACCTCTATGTTCCATAAATATTTCAATCACAGCAAATCTTATCTTTCCCTGTAAATACACCTCTGTTCAAAACTTCTTCTATTTTAATGTAATGTATCATGTTTATTAGTAACTGAGATCAGAACTTATGTGTCCTACTCAAGTGCTCACTCTCATACATTTTCAATGTTACCAAATATTCCCATTTCTGACTCCACAACATCTCTTTGATTAATCTCCATCACTCTCCTCAGATAACCAGTATACAAGTTTAATTTTTCATGACCTCTGAAATGATAATTTAATAGCATTCTCTTTGGGCTCCCTTCCTCAAATATCTTTCCTGGGTAATTTGTCCTTTAGACACCAACCAAACTGATTGTCTTTTGGCCCTAATCCAATTATTTCCCTGCTCCACATAATAAACTCCAATAAATTCCTTTTTATTTCTGGCATTAAATCAAAAGTCTTTGTCTTTTAAAACTCATAAAAATAGCCATTCATATATTAATATCTACCTTAGGTGGCCCCTGTTTTTTTGTTGGTTGTTCCTCACTATTCACTTCTACTTTCTCCAAATCCATAGCACAAATGTTACCTTCTAGCTGTAGTCTTAGTCTTTCCTTTTTTTCTCCCCCCAATATCCTGTATCTAAGTCTATTTTGCATATATCTAAATATATGTTCATATTCTTTCTCCGTGAATGAGTCTATTGTAATCTACCAATTTCATGTAAACCATTAGCAGCATTTAGATGTTTACAAAGGTATGTTTAAACAGATATATATCAAGAACAAAAGTACAAACATTTCCTCCAATACCTAAGAAACATAATGTTTTCAAATAGTGCCTTGATCTCTGGGAATAATAAACTCAGATTTATTATAATTTCTGCCTTACACTAGTTAAGCCAATTTCATAACTAAATGCAAAATCTTTCCCAAATGAGGCCTGCTCTCAACTACAGGGGACTTAGTTGCTCCTCAGTCCTCTGGAATCAATGTGGTTAGCTGCAAAACCTTGCATGGATAAGACTCTGATATTCCTAGATTTCTGAAGGCCTACTTTCTTGGTTTCTTATACTCACACATTCAAAACTTCCAATATGAACATAGTCTTCATGAACATGAAAGAATAACACCAATATCTATATCTCAGGGCCATATATCAATCTAGGAGGTAGAGGGGTCAAATTGTCTCCCTTTATAGCATTATCTCTCAATAGATTTGTCTGACAAAGGAGTTAAACTTAAGGAAAGAAATCCAACTAAAGAAGAGAAAAAGGCAAGAGGAAACACTTATTTTGGGGACTTAATCCATTTAAGTTTCTCAACTTCAATCAATCAAAGAAATTGCCATTCATTATATGATTAGCTGACTGCAACCAGTTGCAGAATGTTTAGAAGTGCACCTAAGTTTCTCCAAGCAACTTCCATTACACATCATCAAAATCTCTCAATAGTAGGTTATTTATCCTCTTCTACAAGAAGAATTGCATGCACTCTACTTTAGGTCTATAAGGATTGGGCTTATTGCCCCATCTCCCATAACATATCTATTCCCTGTACTTCACATAATACCAGATATATAGTAAGAAGTTATTACTTATTAGTGGAATGATTAAATTGACCTGTATATTTATAACTTGATTGAAGAATTGATGGTAGAAAAAAAAATATCTTTTGTAACACAATTACTGCTTCAGAGCATTATTCAGATCAGTTTTGAATAAATCCATGTCACTAGCAATTCATTAAACACTTAAAGGAGTCAACATTCCCTCAATGCATTATACATATATATATATATATATATATATATATATATATGCATCCATATAGGTGTACATATGGATATGTATTCATGTAAATATATACATGTTTACATATATTTATATGTTTATATAAATTAAATATATATGTATTATAAGTCCAGAACATATTTAAGAATATAAAGTTCAAACACTAAATATTCATATAAATTTATATACACATACATGTAAATACATATATATTTACATATCCATGTATACATCTCTAGGCATCACTTGGCAGCATGCTTTAATTTTTTTTAATGAGCTATATGGAGAGAGCAATAATTGTAAGATTTCTTCTCTTGACTTTACAAATTAATTTGTTTTTTTCTAAGTCATTTTACTTCATAGATCAAAGTGTTTTGAATGTCATAAAATCATCTGCCTGTTGTTCTTGCATTTGGCCTTCATAAGTAGTATTTGAACAGTTTCCCAAAAATAAATAATTTGAAAAAAAACTGTGTTAGTGTTTTATATTCATTTTGGTAAATTTTGACAATATAGTCTTCCAGCACTGTAGCAAATGACATACAAGGACATCTATCTCCCTCATATCTTTTTTTTTTCATGAAGTTACTCCACTGCTTTCCAAATTCAGTCTGATCATTGAATTACATGTTCAGTTATTTCCACTTTATATCTGCTATCTTGCTTAGGCCATCCCAGGATAAGTTCATCACTTCTAAACTTCATCATTCTGCTAATTCAAGCCTTGATTTACTCCACATTCCACAGTCTCCTCTCCTCTCTTTCGAGGGCTGGAATGCAAGTTATTAAACTATTCTCACTGTCTTCCTTTATAGAACCCAGGGAAGGAATGTCAGTTTACTCCACTTTGCATCTGCTAGCCTAACTGGTTTCAATTTTCCCTAGTAAAATGTTCCTGTGCAGGGCACTCCTTGGTATTTTGCTTCCTATCTTTGCTGCCTCCTTTTGTTTATTAAGATCATTTAACAGCAGGCTTTATTTTCCTTTTTCTTAATTGCACCCCCTGCTTGGGACAGTGTCTGGCAAATCAAAGATGCTTCATCAAAATTTCAGCAAAGAACTATATTGTTTTTCCTGCTTTGTAATTTTTTTTAAATGTTGCCAATCTACCTCAAATATTGGAGGCTACTTAGGTCAGAATTCTACTCAAAGAAACCAGGGAGGGAAAGAACCACATTCTGAACCATCCAGTGAGCCATTTTTCAGATATGGGAACTAGCCAATAGTCATTCAATTTATGCAATTGCTATTATCTTTTCTGGATATCTGAGCTACAAACTGATAGTAATGCAGTTGCTACCCTTTATCTTATGAAGATATGTTCATCTGCATGTGATCACAAAGGATGATATAGATAAATATTGTTGCTCCTATTTTGCCATGGGCCTGAGAGACTGAATGATTCTGCACTTTGATAATTTTAAGTCAACATTCTGAACCATAGATCATTATGACCAGCAATGTGGACAAGAATGTTCTTTCCCAAGCCTTCATCTTTATATCATTAGCATCTCATAAGAAGTAAACTTTGTATGGACAAAATTATAGCTTATCCAGAGGCCTTTGTTTCTTCTGATTCATGCTCTAATCAACTGCTGAAATGATCTATGGAGACATTCACAACCTAGTACCTCTTCCATCGCCATCATCTCCATATAATTATAGCACTTTACATTTTTATATTATTTAAAAAGTTTTCACATTCATTCATCTGTTTCTCACAGTCTATCTGTGAAATGATCAAGGCAATTAATATTGTCCTTGTTTTATAATGGAGGAAAATAAGACTTAGAAAATTCAGTCATTTGATTAAAATTATATGACTTGTGAACTAGCTGGGAATAGAACCCAAAGCATTGACCTCTGGCCAATTTCTAATATACAACGTAAGTAACATTGTTAGGGAAAACAGTGGATATTTTAGCAAGCCAGTCCTAAAACTCTGTACAACCACTCCCAATCTAATTTCTTTCTAATATAGTATTTGTTTTCTATATTCAATGGTTTTAAAACTACTTCTAAGATGATATAAAAATAATTTGAACTTAGACTAATTTCTAATTCTGTTGAATTACAGAGCACTTTTACACTATGAAAAACTTCTATTTCCAAATAACTCTACCCCAAACTTCTCATTCACTAAAATGTACACTTAATAAATATATAACACACATACATGCATATGCACAGAAAGGCAATATTTTGCATTACAGAACCTTAAAATGCATCGGTGAGTCCATTAAGAACATTTATTTTATATTATATACTTTTGACCCTGGAAATATCTTTGTGATGAAGGAAGGAATGGAATTTGAAATTGTGAGGGGATTAGTTGCTAATTCAGAATGCTCCTTCAGATTTACCAAACACTTCTCAATCTGTCAAAAGCAAAAATAAAGTGTGAGAAAAATAGGAAAGGGAATCCATGACAATAAATAGAAAAACTACTGAAAGAGGTTAATGTTAATTACACTAGAAAGATGTTTTGAGACTCACACTTCAATATAAACATTGTGCATGTTTCTTAAAGGACCTTATCTAGAAAATATATGAATATTGAATTCCATTGTTTTCACTCTACAATCAGAAAAGTATTTCCCATGTGTGGGAGGGTGGTGTTGAGAAAGGCTAGGTCCCAGGATATAATTATCTATCTCACATCTCACATTTTTAAAATATACTGTGGTTTACAAAGCACTTTCTTTCCAGCAAGCCTTGAGACAGATAACATAAAAGCACTCCCAAGAGAACAGTAAAACTTTTAAGCCATTTAGTAAAAATAAAATGCTTATTTCTGGTAATACTAAAGAAAATCAGAATTTTAGACTCAGGCAAAGGAGGTCTTCTTTTGTGCATTACAATATACTTTAAGGGTTTGAAGGCAAACAAAAGAATAATGGCCTATGGAATCAGACAGAAAACATGGATAAAATATTATTTTGTGTCTATGAAACAAACTCACCTATATTTTATAGAAGGATGACATGCATCTTAAAGATGCAGTATCTGTGGCTGCTTAGATCCTAATTAAACATCATTTTGTAAATGTTCCTGACTTTTATAATGGAATAAGTTGAGTTCTATGGGAATACATAATATAGAAAAAGAAACATAGTAACATTCACTCAATCAAATTCAATTGCATGAACATTCAATTAAGGTCCTAAGTACTGCACAGGTTCTATGCTAAGCTTGGGGGATACAAATAAGAAAGACAATCCCTATCCTAATGAAATTTACAGTTTAATGGGAGGAAACAAGAAGCTGGAAATAAGAGGGTAGGAGTGAGAACAGTAGGGATTATCTGTTTTCCTGGAGCAGAAACCAGACAGAACCAAAGATAAAAGTGGAGTGAGCTGAAAGTTCAAATTCTTCCTTCTATGAAGAAAGGTTTAGGTGAGGCATTTACTATTCCATCCTCTTCCTCCAATCAGAAGGTAAAGGAGATTAAGGTAGACCATATCTAAGGCTCTAGTTAGCAGCAGGGTGATGAGATTAAGAAAAAAAAGACTTTATTTTTGGAAAAACAACTTGTTCCCTAGGATTTGAAACAATGCAGAGCTGCAATTTATGCATTCATTATTGTAACACAGATTTCTTAATTTACTTTATTTAGCAACTAGGTGGTATAGGGGATAAAGTACAAAGCTTGGAGTCTGGAAGACTCATTTTTCATGAATTCAGATTGAATTTCAAACACTTACTAGCTTTGGGAACCCGGGCAAGTCATTTAACCCTGTTTGCCTCTGCTCCTTATCTATAAAATGAGATGGAGGAGGAAGTGGAAAACCATTCCAGTATCTTTGCCAAGAAAACCCCAAATGGGGTCATGAAACATGAATGAAAAATGATTGGATAAAAATGTCATGTGCTTTTCTGAGATTACACACACACATATACCTGTGTGTCTATATGTACACTTGTATGTACTTATATATGATGTGTGCCTATACACGTTTACACATATGCATTCACACATTATGCTCTTATTGTATAATCATATATCCCCTTTTATGTGCACACACATACACATGCATACATCCATACACATGGATACATCTATATACAGATACACTAAGACATAGCCAGGAGAGTGTAACAATCAAACCAGTACTTTAGGAATATGAATACACCAATTGCTAAATGGTTGGAAATAAGTCAACACTGTACTGAATTGATTGAAACAAGGATAACCATTAGGGTTCCAGGAAAGTGTTCTAAGAGAAAAAGTGTAGATATGAAACAGTTAATTGTGAAGTAAAATTACTAGAATACATAAAAGTAAATAAATTACTTAAATGCAATTGGAAAAAATTTCTCTAGAGAATGAATAAAACTTGTATATTGTTTTTATCATAATTATATAGACTCATAAACCATATTTGACATGCTATTAAACTGTTCTTATTTCTGTATGTCAATCTTTGCTAAATGAGATAAATCTGAATAGACAAATCTTAACGATATTTTACTTCAGAACTAGAGAGAACATCACCCTTACCAAATACAAAATTCCAGGTTAATAATAGCTTCAGTAAGAAAGGTCAAGGAAGTACAAAATTCTTATAGTATTTTTACTTTTTTGTACTTAAAGTCTTGACCTTTTGACATTAGCAGTAGAAATAGAATAAAGCTGTCTAATTAGATTGACACCCATCACTATATTAAAGCATAGATACATAGGATGTAGCACAAAGTCTCCTGCTTATGATAGTGTTTCCATCACTACTAATTGGTTTCCATATTCACTTATTTCTGAAATATTAATAATATTCATAGAATATTAGAAAATATTTACCATCCGTTTCCTACATGAGATAGTTCTAAGAAGTTATGGTTCTCTATGATTAGATATCACAAGTCAAAAATAAAACTAAGGAAAACCTTAAATCTAGAATCAATTACTTGGGTTTCACCTCCAATTCTATTTAAATTCTGCTGATATTATTATTCTAGATGAGCATGGGTTTTCAGCTTTTACTTTAAATCTAGGTAAAATTAAATATAATAAATTTGCAACTGATTGATTGTTTACAAGTGACACTCCACACTGGTACTCTGCTTCATAAGATTTATTGACTCATTCATATTTCTTGATTTTTAGATCATTTTAAACTATAGAAAACATTTTAAACTATGTAGAATTCTTTTGATGAATGCATTTATCAGAACATAAAGCAGTCAAAAAGCTCCATACTATAGTCCTTTTGCTCTCTCAGGTATTTCTAAATGGAAAAATACACACATACAAATTTGATGCAAAAACAAATTTGATACAAAATAAGTTTAGGGTTTTAAAGATGATATCACAATCACAAACACAAAAGCCAGATTTGGTAACTATGGCATGATGACCTGTTTCTCTAACTGGTAAAGACTTAGTTATTCTTTTAATTTAATTTTTAATTTATGGAATAAAACAATCATTTTCATAACATAGCACAAAAAAGACAATTGTACATGAAATTGTAAATCTATTATGTACAACTTGATATTCTGTTCCAATGAACAAGAAAATTATTACTTTTTCTTTCCTATCTCCACCCTAGAGATGATCCAGAAAATTTTTCACATGCACAAACACACACACACACACACACACACACACAGACACACACACATACACCTATTTGTATCTTACTCTAAGTTCTAGGGGAAAAATGAGTTATATTTTGATATACTATTTTTTAAAAATACAAATCCATATATTTATTCTAATATTCATTTTTAAAATTATTTTTCTCAGTGAGCTTTTATACTGTGTAGTTCTCTATCCTCAATGGGCAAACACCTTTTTTTATTTGTTTCTATGAGTGGATATTTTTAGCAGGAACAAATTATCTATAATTTACTATTTAGTTCACTACATCATTTACTACCAATGCACAAGAAGCTTTCAATAAACATTAGCAGAAATTTGCCAGTGTCCCAGAATCAGTTACTCAGAAGAAGTTGGTCTTAGAAATTGCATAAGCAAAGTCCAGTGCATACTGTATAACTCTAATATTGAGCTATACTCATGAAACTTGGCAACAAGTCCATTGAGTAAATTCCTTAATACCTATAACTTAGACAGGTAATACAAATAGACAATTGGAGTGCGAAGTTAGTGGATAGGACCAAATAAGATAGAATTGAATTAAGTATCTTTGTTTTGCTTTTATTAATACCAATAACATTAAACTTCACTTGCCATAAAATCTTAATCATTTTCCAGCAACAAACCATGAAATTTAATTCAACAGACATTCATTAAGCCTGATTATGTTTCAGACCCTGTGTTAAGTTTTGGTGGTATAGAGACAAGTAAACAAAGCAAAACATATCCCTGTCCTTAAGTCCTCAACTGACACAAGAAGGTCAACAAATGGCACAGAAAATATATGCATTTATATGCATAAATATATGCATATATGTGAAAAATATCCATGAAATATATTCATGCTATTGTATAATATCAATCCAAATATTTGTAATATGATACTATAATACCCTATAAATAAAATTAAAATCAGACCCCTAACAACAAGGAAGAGTCAAAAATTGTTGGATGGAATGGATTTTCCAGATTTCAGGGATGCTCCAACTTTAACCTCTAGGGTGTGGAAGGGATAACTGCATAAATTCAAATATACATATATATATATATATATAATACATATATAATGAATACACTATATAAATATGCATATATAAAATACAAATTATATATTGCAATGTATAAAGTATACATATATGTATATTTAAAGTATATATATAATATATATGATGTATATATCTATAAATTTAAACTAAACACAAAGTATATATATATTATATTTTATGTAGTTATCCCTTCTACATTATGGAGGTTAGAATTACAGTATCCCTGAAATCTAGAAAATCCATGTAAAATTTTTTAACTTTGGAACCAGAATGATGTGTGCTCTCTCTCTCTCTCTCTCTCTCTCTCTCTAGATCTTGCTCTCACTCTTGCTCTCACTCCCACTCTAGCTCTCAATTTTATAAATATATATATATATATTTATGTACACATAAATATATATGTATAACATATAAAATAACATTTAAGTGCTAAAAACTGCCCTGTACAGGCAATGGCATCTGAACTATGCTTTGAAGAAAACTAGATACAATAAGAAAAAAGGAAGGATTCTTGAGATACTTCAAGAATGCTTTCCCTACTCACTCAGGCGTGATGATTACATTCTACTGAGTGTCAAAGGATCAATAGAGTCTCACAAAATCCTTCTCTCCTCTCCCTCAGCTATTAAGCACCAGATCCTACCAGGTACTTGAGGAGGAGGGAAGAAATTCAGGCAAAACCCCTTTCCTCTGAACTTTCACCTGCTTATTTTCGAAGCTATGTAGCGCTCTCTCTCTTTCTCTTCGTTCTGACCAATGTCCAATGTCGTCTTCTGATGTCCTCCAAGACTACCCTTTCTTCCTCTCTGACAATTCTCCAACACACACACACACACACACACACACACACACACACACACACACTCCCAACAAATAACACCCATTAAGGGGGAAGCATGGCTATTATAACTCTGTAAAGTAGCATGGAGACACTAGTTACAAAACTTGATTGATACCATTACTATTCAATATAGTATTAGAAATGCTAGCTGTAGCAATGAGAATAAAAAAAAATTGAAGAAATCAGATTGGCAATAAAAAAGCAAAATTTTTCACTCTTTGAAGATGATATGATGGAATACTCGGAAAACCTGAGAAAATCATCTAAAAACTCCTTGAAACAATTAAAAAATTCAGCAAAGTAGCAGTATATAAAATAATCCTACATGAATCATCAGCATTTCTATATATGAACAACAAAGTCCAAGAGCAAGAGATAGAAAAAGAAAATCCATGTAAAATAAGTATAGACAACATTAAATACTTCAGAATCTACCTCCAAAGACAAACCCAGAAACTGTATAAACACAATTATAAAGCACATCTTCATCCAAATAAAATCAGATCTAAATAATTGGAAAAATGTCAAATGCCCATGGTTTGGTTGAGCTAACATAAGAGAAATGGACAAATCTATCCAAATTAAATTACTTATTCAGTGTCATGTCATACCAATCAAACTACAAAATAACTACTTTACTGAGCAAGACAAAATAATAACAAAATTTATCTGGAGCTAAAAAAGAGCAAGAATAGCAAAAGGAACTGATGAAAAAAAAAATAAAGGAAGGTGGTCTAACTCGACCAGATCTAAAAACTATACTATAAAGCAGCAGTCATCAAAATTACCTGGTACTGGTTTAAAAAATAGAGTAATTGATAAATGGATTAGGATAGGTTCAAAAGAAACCCACAGTAAATGACTACAGCAATCTATTTTGGCAAACCCAAAAATATCAGCCTCATGGATAAGAACTATTTGACAAAAATTGTTAAGAAAACAGGAAAATAGTATAGCAAAAATTACTCATAGGTCCACATCTCAAACCCTATACCAAAATAAGGTCAAAATTAATACAAAATTTGGACATAAAGAGAGACACCATATGTAAATTAATAGATCAAGAAATACTATATCTATTAGATTTATGGAAAGGGGATAAATTCATGACAAAACAAGAATTAGAGAACATTATAAACTGCAAAATGAATGATTTTGATTATATTAAATTAAAAAGGATTTACATCAATAAAATCATTGCTGCCAAAATTAGAAGGAAAGCAGAAATCTGGGAAACAATTTTCACAACTAGGAGTTCTGATAAAAGTCTCATTACTAAAATATATAGTGAATTGCATCAAATTTATAAAAGTCACAAATGAATCCCCAATTGATAAATGGATCAAAGGATATGAACAGTTTTCAAATGAAGAAATTAAAGCTATATATTATCATATGAAAAATGCTCCAAATCATTATTGATTAGAGAAATGAAAAAGGGAAAATGATCAATGTTGGAGAGTTGTGGGAGGATTAGAACATTGATGCATTACTGATGAAGTTGTGAATGGATGCAAACTTTCTGGAGAGCAATATGGAACTGTGCCCCAAGAGCACTAAAATTGTTCATACACTTTGACCTAGCAATTCCAATCTAGGTCTACAGCCAGAAGACATTATAAGAAAAGGGAAAAGTCCCTACATGTTCCAAAATATTCATAGCAGTTCTTTTTGAAGTGGCAAAGAATTGGGAAATTGATGGGATGCCAATCAATTAGGGAATGGATAAACAAGTTATGGTACATGAATACTATGGAATATTATTGTTCTATAAGAAACCAAAAATGGTCAGACTCTAGAAAAGCATGGAATGACTTATGGGATTTGATGCTGAGAGAAGGGAGTAGAACAAAGAAAATAATATACAAATTATCAACAACATTGTGAGATGAACAACCTTGATGGATGCAGCTCCTTTCAACAGTTCAGAGAGCTAGGAAAAGTCTATTAAACTGATTATGGACAATGTTATCCCCATCCAGAGGAAGAAAAATGAAACAAAACAACAAAACAACAAAACAAAACAAAACAACCTTTCGGAAACTAATGACCACTTTATAAAAATTATCATTTATGTATCTCTTTCCCTTAATCCTAATTCCTCATACCGAAAATAACTAATATGTAAACATGTTTATCAAAAATGTGTATATACAATGTTAAAGTAGCATGGAGACACTAGTTACAAAACTTGATTGATAAATGTGTATATACAATGTTAACTTGACTGTTGCTGATTGGAGGGAGTTTGGGAAGGGAGGGTGGAAGGAAATTTTGTAACTTAAAAATATACATATGCATATGGATGAAAATAAATAAATGACTTAATTCATGAGCTAGTCAATTGAAATTTACCATCTTCTTTGCTGATGTATCCTGAATACTTTTGGGACCTGATATCTACTTTATAACTCAAATCTCCTTTATATTTTGTCTTTATGTTTTGAAGTGATCTTTTCCAGGAAGCCAGGATGTAGAGGTGAGAAGGGATGTTTTCTAAAATAGAGGGGGGGAAGGAAGGAAGAAAGGAAGGAAGGAAGAAGGAAGGAAGGAAGGAAGGAAGGAAGGAAGGAAGGAAGGAAGGAAGGAAGGAAGGGAGGGAGGGAGGGAGGGAGGGAGGGAGGGAGGGAGGTAAGGAGAAAATATTCCTAAACTTCTATTATTTGCAAAAGACTGCTGAACACCTGCAGAAATATTGATTTCTTTAATCCTGAAAACCCTAAGAGTTCTTATTAACTTTTTATAATTGAGAAAGTTGTTACAAATGGAGATTAAGTGACATATACAGAGTCACATAAACAATAATATCTAAGCAGGATTTTAACTCAAGTCTTCTTGATTCCAGGCCCAACTTTCTATTCACTCTGAAGTCCTAGTAATATTTAAACAATCAAGTAAAAATAATGACTTTCAATTCACAATTAATTTGTTTCCAGGTTTTTACTACCAAAAATTATTGTGGCATATATGTGACCTTATTGTAATCATTGATTTCATGGAAATTATATTTTTGTAGCATTATATTGTAAATAAAAAAGTGTCATTTTAGTAAATTCTTTACCATAATTTGAAAGTACTTTTCATAAAGATTGGAATAATTATGCATAGCTCCACCAACACTATTCTAAAATAAATAAACGAGTGAAAAAACAACAACAAAACAAATGAGGTATTATATGAAAAGACACAGATTTATCAAGATTTATAAGTACTTACTAGGGTACTATAACTCTGCCAAGGAAAGATGATTTAAAAAAAAGCAAATACAACCTCTGCCCTCAAAGACTTGACATTCTAGAAGATATGATAATTTGCAAGTAACTATTAACAAATAAAATCTATAATGTGTCAATATTAAGATAATCTCGACTTCCAGACAAGATGGCAGAGAGAAGACAGGCACAGTTCTAGAGTCCCCTGATCTCTTCCCCATCTATCACATGAAACAAACCTCTTAGAGGAAGTCCGACTCACGGAACCCAGAGAGAAAAGCCAGGAGAAAGAGCATTTACCTCAGGATTTGTCTCCCGCTGCAGCTTTGGTAGAATTCGGGCAGGTGAGTAGCAGACCCGGATAAGCCAGAGTAACAGCTGAATTGGAACCAGAAGTCTGAGGGCCAGAGAGTAGAACCTGCTGGATCAGTGGTGGGGCTGGACAAAAGGGGCTTGGGTCCACGGGGAAGCAGAGGTGCTGGTGTTGGTGCTGTCCCCCTGGAGATTGGGGAAGGGGCAGCAGGGAGAGGTCTGGTACAGGAGAGCTCCAGACACCATCCCTGGGCTCCTCCAGTCTTGAGAAACTCTGAGTCCATGCCTCCATTGCACTGAGGCCTCCTTCCAAACAAACAATTGCAAACTACTTCTGCCTCAGGCCCAGGTGTGTGAGCAGAAGAAACAGCCCAGCTGAGGAATGAACTCAGGCCAGGGCAAAGCCCACCATTGATTGAAGGCAAAAGAATTCAATAGCTCCAATTCCCTCCCTCAAGCAAAGGGAGAAGGCCTCTCAACCCAGGTCACAGACACTCCAGAAAGGGCAACCAGCGCCTCCTGCTGGTCAGCCAGAGAAACTGCACTCAGTAAAGCCTTTAGCGATCCCAAGCCCAGGTGAACCAGCCCTGCCCCCCAACTCAAGGTCTTAGCATAATGAAGAAGGGTCAGTGAAAAGGAGGATCCATAGAAAAATTCCTGGAAGAGAAATACCCCAACTCAGAGAGACCTGGAACCTCTGAGGAGAATACAATCTGGTCTCCAGCACAGAAAGACTTCCTTGAAGAAATAAGGAAGGAGCTTAAAAATTTGGGAGAGACAATTAATACCTTGCAACAAGAAAACAAAACCTTAGAAAGTACAATTGGACAAACACAAAAGGAGAATAAATCTCTCAGATCATCAATTGGACAATTACAAAATTAGAATAATTCTCATAATTCTCTCAGATCCTCAAATGAGCAAATGCAAAAAGAAATTAATTCTCTCAAAACCTCAATTGGTCAAATGGAAAGCTCTTTCAAAAGTAGAATTGACCAATTGGAAAAGGAGTTGAAAAAGCTTAATGAAGAAAACTCCTCCCCCCAAAAAATAATGGAGTCTAAAGAAACTACTGACTCCATGAGACAGCAAGAGTCAGTTAAACAAAATCAAAAAATAGAAAAAGTAGAAGCAAATGTAAAATACCTCATCAACAAAACCACTGACCTCGAGAATAGATCGAGAAGGGGCAACCTGAAAATCATAGGACTTTCTGAAAACATTGAAGAGAAAAAAAGCCTGGACTGAATATTACAGGCTCTAGTGATGGAAAACTGCCCTGATATCATGGAATCAGAGGGCAAAGTAGTTATTGAAAGAGTAAATCGATCCCCACCAGAAAAAGATCCTAAAATGAAAACACCAAGGAATGTTGTGGCCAAACTCTAGAACTATCAGATAAAAGAGAAAATCCTGCAAGCAGCCAGAAAGAAACAATTTAAATATCAAGGAGCCACAGTAAGGATCACGCAGGACCTGGCCACATCAACATTAAGGGATCAAAGGGCCTGGAACGAGATATTTCGAGGAGCACAGAAGCTTGGAATGCAGCCAAGAATCTACTTTCCTGCAAAGCTGAGCTTTCTCTTCCAGGGAAAAAGATGGACATTTAACGAAATGGAAGAATTCCAAAAATTTCTGATGAAAAGACAGAGCTAAACAGAAAATTTGGACATCAAACAGGAGGTTCAAGAGACACATGAAAAGGTAAAAGAAAGTGGGGGGGTGGTAAAAGAAAAAAAATGCAATCCAGTAAGTTAGTTGAAACTGGCTATATCCCAGCATGGGGTTAAAAAAAAGATTCTCATAAACCTTGAGAAATGTAACTCTAACCGAGAGAATACACCTTGCCAGAAATGATGGACATTCATGATTTATCCATGAGACTACTATCTAATGGGATGTAACTGGCTTTAACCCCACTTGGGAGACTCTAATAACTCTCAGGAATTTTGAATCTATTCGATAGAATATACAGAACTAGAAGGGACAGACACTCAGAATTTTCTATGACTTAGATAGAATGATAAAAAAATAAACACTACCGCCCTAAAAAGGGGGACAGTAAAGAGATGAGAGGAGGGAGGGGATTGAATAGGGTAAATCTCATTACACTAAGAGGTACAAAAAACCTATGGTAATAGTGGGGAAGAAAGGAGCAGAGGAGAAACACCTGAATCTTCTTCTCATCAGAATTGGCTTAAAGTCAACCTACACATACTCAGTTAACTTATAAAACATCTAACCTTTCAAGTATTAAAAGGGAAAAAGGGGAGGGGGGTGGAGAAAGGGAAGGGGAGTGGGGGAAATAAGGGGAAATAATAAAAGGAAGGGAAGGGAAAAGGAAAAAGGGAAAGGGGAAAGAAAGGGGAGGGTGTTATATAGGAGGGCAAACACACTGAAGGGGTGGTTTTCAGAAACAAAATACTGGGGAACATGGATAAAAGGGGGGAAGGGGGAAAATACAAATAGAGGGAAGATAGCACGGAAGGCAATAAAGAATTAGTAATCATAAGCTTAAATATGAATGGGATGAACTCTCCCTAAAATGTAAGCAAATAGCACAGCAGATTAAAAACCAGAATCCTACAATATGCTGCTTACAAGAAACTCATTTGAAGCAGAGAGATACATATAGAGTAAAGGTAAAAGGTTGGAGTAAAATATATTTTGCTTCAGCTGAAGTAAAAAAAGCAGGGGTAGCAATCCTTATATCAGACAAAGCAGCAGCAAAAATAGATAGCGTTAAAAGAGTTAAGGAAGGAAACTATATCCTCCTAAGAGGTACCATAGACAATAAAGTCATTTCAATATTGAATACATATGCACCCAGTGGGACAGCATCCAAATTTTTAGAGGAGAAGCTGAAAGAATTTCAGGAAGACATAGACAGCAAAACTCTACTCGTGGGAGACATCAACCTCCTGCTATCAGATCTAGATAATCGAATTTTAAAACAAGAAAAAATTAGGGAGGTAAATAGATTGTTAGAAAAATTAGATATGGTAGATTTATAGAGGAAACTGAATGGGGATAAAAAGGAAAATACCTTTTTCTCTGCAGTACATGGAACTTATACAAAAATTGACCATGTACTAGGACATAAAAACCTAATGTTCAACTGCAGAAAGGCAGAAATAGGGAATACATCTTTCTCAGATCACAATGCAATAAAAGTCATATGCAATACTGGGCCAAGGAGATATAGACCCAGAGCAAATTGGAAACTGAATAACCTCATTTTAAAAAATGAGTGGACCAAAAAACAAATTATAGAAAGAATTAACCATTTTATCCTAGATAATGATAATAATGAAACAACATACCAAAACCAATGGGATTCATTCAAAGCAAGTCTCAGGGGATATATTATAGCTCCAAATGTTTATATGAATAAATTGGAGAAAGAGGAAATCAATGAACTAAACATGCAACTAAAAAAAATTACAAAGAGAACAAATAAAAAATCCCCAATTAAATACCAAATTTGAAATTCTAAAAATTAAAGGAGAAATTAATAAAATTGAAAGAAAAAACTATTGAATTAATAAATAAAACCAAAAGTTGGTACTATGAAAAAACCAATAAAATTGATAAACCTCTTGTCAATTTGATTAAAAAAAAGAAAGAAGAAAACCAAATAGCTAGTATCATAAATGAAAAAGGTGAACTCACCACCAATGAGGAAGAAATTAAAATAATAATTTGAAATTATTTTGCCCAACTCTATGCCAATAAATATGATAATCTAAGTGAAATGGATGAATATTTACAAAAATTTGAGTCACCCACGTTAAATGAAGAAGAGATTAAATACATAAACAACCCTATCTCAGAAAAAGAAATTCAACAAGCCATTATTGAACTCCCTAAAAAAAATTCTCCAGGGCCTGATGGATTCACAAGTGACTTCTACCAAACATTTAAGGAACAATTGGTTCCAATCCTATATAAACTCTTTGGAAAAATAGTGAAAGATGGAACTCTGCCTAACTCTTTCTATGAAACCAATATGGTACTGCTACCTAACCAGGAAGAGTTGAAACAGAGAAAGAAAATTATAGACCTATTTCCCTGATGAATATAGATGCAAAAATCTGAAATAAAATCTTAGCAAAACGACTACAACAAGTCAACACTAGGATAATACATTACGATCAAGTAGGATTTATTCCAGGAATGCAGGGTTGGTTCAATATTAGGAAAACTGTTAGTATACTCAATTATATCAACAACAAACCTATCAAAAATCATATGATCAAATCAATAGATGCTGAAAAAGCTTTTGACAAAATACAGCATCCATTCCTATTAAAAACACTAGAGAGTGTAGGAATAAATAGAATGTTCCTTAAAATAATTAGCAGTATCTATCTGAAACCATCAACAAGCATTATACTCAATGGGGAGAGGCTAGAGGCATTCCCAATAAGTTCAGGGGTGAAACAAGGGTGCCCATTATCACCACTACTATTCAATATTGTATTAGAAATGTTAGCATTAGCAAATAGAGAAGAAAAAGAAATTAAAGGAATTAGAATTGGGAAGGAAGAAACAAAACTATCACTCTTCGCAGGTGACATGATGATCTACCTAGAGAATCCCAAGAAATCAACTAAAGAACTACTGGAAACAATTAGCAATTTTAGCAAAGTTGCAGGTTATAAAATAAACTCTCATAAATCCTCAAATTTTCTATATATGTCTAGCAAGAAACAGCAAGAAGATCTAGAAAGAGAAATCCCATTCAAGGTAACCTTAGACTATATAAAATATTTGGGAGTCTATTTGCCAAGGCAGACTCAGAATCTTTTTGAAAACAATTATAAAACACTTCTCACACAAATTAAATTAGATTTAAATAACTGGGCAAATATCAACTGCTCATGGATAGGTAGAGCTAATATAATAATAATGACAATTCTACCAAAACTAAACTATTTGTTTAGTGCCTGACCAATCAAAATTCCAAAAAATTACTTTAACGAGTTAGAAAAAATTGTAAGTAAATTCATATGGAGAAATAAAAAGTCAAGAATTGCCAGGAGCTTAATGAAAAAAAGTGCAACAGAAGGTGGCTTAGCCCTACCTGATCTAAAATTATATTATAAAGCATCAGTCATGAAAACTGTTTGGTATTGGCTAAGAAATAGAGTGGTGGGCCAGTGGAATAGACTAGGTATAAAAGCAGGAGATGATTATAGTAATCTGCTGTTTGATAAACCCACAGATTCTGGCCATTGGGATTAAAAACTCCCTCTTTGATAAAAATTGCTGGAACAATTGGAAGTTAGTATGGAAGAAACTTAGATTAGACCAGCACCTCACACCCTTTACCAAGATAAGATCCAAATGGTTACAGGACATAGACATAAAAAAAACAATACTATAAGCAAACTAGAAGATCAAGGACTAGTCTACCTGTCAGATCTATGGAAAGGGGAGCAGTTTATGACTAAGGAAGAGTTGGAGAATATCACCGAAAACCAATTAGATGATTTTGATTACATTAAATTAAAAAAAAAGCTTTTGCACAGATAAAACCAATGTAACCAAGATCAAAAGAAATGTAGTAAATTGGGAAACAATCTTTACAACTAATGATTCTGACAAAGGACTCAATTCTAAAATATACAGAGAACTTAGTCATATTTTTAAAACAAAAGCAATTCCCCAATTGACAAATGGTCAAAGGATATGCAAAAGGCAATTTACAGATAAGGAGATCAAAGTAATCCAGAGCCATATGAAAAAATGCTCTAAATCATTAATTATTAGGAAAATGAAAATTAAAGCTTCTCTGAGGTACCACCTCACACCTCTCAGATTGGCCAGTATGACCAGGAAGGATAATGATCATTGTCGGAAGGGATGTGGGAAATCTGGGACACTATTACACTGTTGGTGGAGCTGTGAACTCATCCAACCCTTCTGGAGAGCTATTTGGAACTATGCCCAAATGGCAACAAAAATGTGCATACCCTTTCCCTAACCCTAACCCAACAATACCACTACTGGGTCTATAACCTGAAGAGATGAGGAAAAAGGGTAAAAACATTACTTGTACAAAAATATTTATAGCAGCCCTGTTTGTGGTGGCAAAGAATTGGAAATCCAGTAAATGTCCTTCAATTGGGGAATGGCTTAGCAAACTGTGGTATATGTATGTCATGGAACACTGTTGTTCTGTTAGAAACCAGGAGGGACGGGATTTCAGGGAAACTTGGAGGGATTTGCAATAACTGATGCTGAGTGAGATGAGCAGAACCAGAAAAACACTGTACACCCTAACAGCAACATGGGAGTGATGTTCAACCTTGAAGGACTTGCTCATTCCATCAGTGCAATATTTGGGAACAATTTTGCACTGTCTACAAAGGACAGTACCATCTGTATCCAGATAGGGAGCTGTGGAGTTTGAACAAACTGCAAGGACTATTCCCTTTAATTCGGAAAAAAAAAACCCAGATGTCTTATGGTTTGATCTGGTTACCTCTGAGAATTCTGTTCTCTTTAAGGATATGATTTCTCTCTCATCACACCCAATTTGGAACAAGATACAACATGGAAACAAAGTAAAGACTGACAGAGTGTTTTCTGTGGGGGGGGGAAGCAAGATGGGGGGAAAATGTAAAACTCAAATAATATCTTTAATAAAAATAAAGTAAAAAAAAGATAATCTCACAGATAAGGCACAGCATTGTAAAGGATTTTAGAATAACTACTTCTAAAAGGTGAAATCTGAGTTACTTTTTTTTTCCCAGGAAGCCAGGAGATAGAAGTAAGGAGGGATATTTTCTACAATACAGGGAACAGTCAATGAAAATGCATACAGTCAAGAGATAGAGAGACCTGTAAAGAACACCAGTGCTGTTTTATCTTAGAGCATATTAAGTGGTGTAAATTGAAAGAAGATGAGAAAGTTAAATGTTAAAATGCGTAAAAAAACAAACAAAAAGAACCTGATCACAGAGAGTTGCAATGATGACAGGGAAGATTGAAACACAAACTCTGAAGACAACACAGTCAAAACAGCTAAATACAAGTATTAAAGAACAGTTTGAATTGGTCACAGGCCCCAAAATAATTCCTAGAAGAACTCAAAAAGTGAAAAAAAAAAAATGGGCAATGGAAAATTTGGTTAAAGAAGCACAAAAAATGGTTGAAGAAAATAACACTTTAAAAAACAAAATGGTAAAAGAGGAAAAAAATCACTGAAGAACCCATTCGAAACTAATTGTCCAAACAGAAAAGGTGATACC
Source organism: Macrotis lagotis (assembly GCF_037893015.1). Lineage (NCBI taxonomy): Eukaryota > Metazoa > Chordata > Mammalia > Peramelemorphia > Peramelidae > Macrotis > Macrotis lagotis. The sequence goes on along the minus strand of NC_133662.1, from coordinate 87,041,019 downwards.
TATAATCATTTTTTCATTGTTTTTATTTTTCATATATATTCTGGAATGTGATGCACTTCACACTCACAATCCCACATGACAATGCAATGCAGTGCAAACTCCTAGAGGGTGAGAATTGACCACTTTTGTTTTATGTTTATAGTCTGTCTGTGAGTTATACAAATATGTGCATGTTTATAGAGAATATATACAGTTGCTTATTCTTTCCATATATATATAGAGAGAGAGAGAGAGAAAAGAGCTTTCTAAAATGTAGATATTAGATATCATTACATGTATAGTCTTTGTCCTGTGATATTGCTTAATATTTTTTTAAAGAAAGATAAAATAAGGATGAGATACACTGCTTTAGAGAAGTTTAATATATACTTTTTAGCATAGTTCAGAGATAGGAAATTTATTGTTGGAGTTATATAACTGTCAATGACTCACATAAAACAACAAAGAGCTATGTACTAAAAAAGCCTCCCTATTCCTGATGGTGAGGATTATAAGAAGTAAATAATTTATTCCTATTACATGAATTTTGGGACACCAAACTTTGCTGACTGCTTGAAAGGCACAGTTTCAGAGGTTCAAATGCTTTCCTTTGAGTTTCTTTTGATTTTATTGTTAGTTACTTATGATGGTATAAAGGATGCTTAATCTTAAGTGCAAAGAGCAATAAACAAATCAAAATGATTTCTAATTGAAATGTCTCTAATTGAAAACAGTATTAAGGTTTTATGGTAAGATGAGTTTGGATCTCCTGAGTCTTCACTGAGTGTTCCTCAAAGTTAAACATTATTGCAGGATAAAGGGAAGGAGGGGCACCCTAAGAAAATCAATGATTTCCAAAGTGTCTCTCATCTTGAATAGTCAGTTCAATCCTTTCCCATATTCCACTCCATTGCAAATCTTTCCAGATGCTCTGCTGGCAGAGGAGTAAGTTAGGTATGCTAATTCTCCCTCCCATGCTGTGGATGACTCAGCAGAACTAATTGGTGAGGGAGGTGTCCTTTCTGTCAGGTCATTCTTCTGGTTAATGTGGTTGCTGGAGGCTTTTCAGGAAAAGGCATCAACCTAAGTTTCGATACTTGTCAATGTCCTGCAGTGCATGTTCTGCCTTTTGCTTTATTAGCTCAAGAGCTGGGCTACATTAGGCACACCATTAATCCTGGCTGCGGAATTCAGTGCCTTAAGCAAAGTGACTATCTTGACTATTTTGCTAGAAAGTTCAGGCTTAGCAGGAGGAAAAATAAATTAATTCAGTCCATACAAGATCCTGCATGACTCTAGAATATTATGATTGTTTTAAGTGAGCTCCTTAGTCACAGGAGCAGAGTAAGTTTAAAGTAAATGGGGAGTGAGTTTATGTCTGTCAGTTTAAAATTATTCAAACAGAAAAAAAAGAAAAACTGTAATATCAATTGCCAAACCCATACTTTCCTAGAAGTTAACTATAAAGAAACCCTAGTTTACTGTATGCTGATTATTATTGTATATTCTTTGCCAGTCTTGAGCTACAATGGAAAATGTGGACAGAATATTGTTAGATGTTAAATTTTATGCTTTAGAGTTTGGTAACTTTTAAATTGGATTCTGAGTATCTGGTTTTCAGTCCACTTTTGCTGCTTGCTATGCTTTGTTTGGTTCTATTACTATTATTATCATATAAAAAACCACAAGAAATAGCAATTATGTATAATATATAATATCTAATTGTTTTTGGTAAACCATTGCTCATTTTGTACACTCATTCAACAAACACTAAATGTGTACTATGATGCCATGGCACTTATGACCACTGAATTTTCTTTTTTTTTTAACTTAGAAGTTTTTTTACTGTCTTTGATTAGATCTTAGTCTGAACTAGTCTTTTTTTTATTTGTATTGATTTGTTTATTTATTTTATATTATTATTATAATAATTTTGTTGTGAGAATAAACATAAATCCCCCTAACACCCCCCCAAATAGAGAAACCTCAATAATATTGAGAGAGAAAAAACAAATGTATTTCAGTCTGTGTTCAGATTCCAATGGCTATGTCTCTGGGATGAGATGCCTTCTTTATCATGAGTCCACCAGTGAAGTTGCTTCAATATTTTTCCCACAGTTGCTTTTACTACCTATATTTCTCTCCACTCCATTCCTCCCCATTCTCATTTATTCTATTCTCTCTCTCCCTTCACCCTTTCCCTGTGTGTTGTATCTGTGTATCCTCTCCTAAGATCTTGTTTTTCTTCTTTCACCTACTCCCTCCTTCCCTCCCCCCATCCCCCTTTATCCCATCATTTTCCTCTCATTTTTCTCTAGGGTAAGATAGATTTCTATACCCTACTATGTATATATGCTATTTCCTCTCTAAGCCATTTCTTTTTTTTTTTGTAAGGCAAAAGGGGTTAAGTGGCTTGCCCAAGGCCACACAGCTAGGTAATTATTAAGTGTCTGAAGTGTCTGAGACTGGATTTGAACTCAGGTACTCCTGACTCCAGGGCCAGTGATTTATCCAGTATGCCACCTAGCCGCCCCTCTGAGCCATTTCTGATGAGAATGAAGACTCACTCATTACCCCTCACCTTCTCCAATTCCATTTCATTGTGAAAGGTTTTTCTGGACTCTTTTTTAGGTTTTTGCAAGGCAAAAGGGGTTAAGTGGCTTGCCCAAGGCCACACAGCTAGGTAATTATTAAGTGTCTGAGACTGGATTTGAACCCAGGTACTCCTGACTCCAGGACTGGTACTCTATCCACTGTGCCACCTAGCCACCGCTCTTGACTCTTTTACGTGAAATATCTTGGCCCCTTCTTCCTCCCAGTACTTTTTTTTATCACCCATTGACTCCATCTTTTTACAACATAATACCATTATTTTCAGCTGCTTCCTGTGCAGTGTCTGTACTTGCTCCTTCTAACTGTTCTTATAAAAGAGAAGGTTCATATAAGTTATTAGTATCTTCTTCCTGTGCAGCAATACAAACAGTTCAACATCATTAAGGTCCTAATAATCAGTCCTTCTTGGACTTCTGGCCACGATGGCGGAGAGAAGACAGGCACAGTTCTAAAGTTTCCTGATCTTTTCCCATTGATGATATGAAACAAACTTCTTAACAGAAATCCAATCCACAAAACACAGAAAAGCCAGGAGAAAGAACATCTATCTCAGGATTTGTCTTCAGCAGCCATGGTTGAGTCCAGGCACAGAGGGCGGATCAGCCTCAGATCATCCTGATGAGCAGCAGGTTGGAGCCCTGGGAGCCTGAGGACCTGAGGACCTGAAAGCCAGACCTGCTTAATCAGTGGTGGGGTTAGACCACGGGGGCTTGGATCTACTAGAGAGTAGAGTCATTGGTGTTGGCGCTGACATTCTGGAGCTTGACAACAAGGTTAGGGGGAGAGTTCTGGTGCAGGAGAGATTCAGACACCATCCCTGGGCTCCTCTGGTCTAAGGAACTCTGAGTCCATGCCTCCATTGCTGCTGAGGCCTATTACCAGAACAAACACAATTAAAGACCACTTCTGCCCCAGACAGGTGTGGACAAATTGGAAAAATACAAAATGAAAATAAATCTCTCAGATCATCAATTGGACAAATACAAAATGAGGATAATTCTCTAGATCCTCAACTGGAAAAATGCAAAAAAGAAAATAATTCTCTCAAAAGCTCAATTGGTCAAATGGAAAGCTCTTTCAAAAGTAGAAATGACAAATTGGAAAAGGAGTTGCAAAAGGTAAATGAAGAAAACTCCTCCCTAAAAAAAAAAAAAAAAGAATGGAGTTTGTGGAAACTAATCACTTCATGAGACAGTAAGAGCCTGTTAAACAAAATCAAAAAATGGAAAAAAAATAGAAGAAAATTGAAAACACCTCATCAGCAAAACCACTGACCTTTGAAGGAGGGGCAACCTGAGAATTACTGGACTTCCTGAAAACATTGAAGAGGAAAAAAAGCCTGGACTTAATATTACAGGATCTAGTGATGGAAAATTGCCCTGATATCATGGAAACAGAGGGAAAAGTAGTTATTGAAAGAATACATTGATGCCCTCCAGAAAGAGATCCCAAAATGAAAACACCAAGGAATGTTGTGACCAAATTCCAGAAGTATCAGATAAAAGAGAAAATCCTGCAAGCTGACTGAAAGAACCAATTTAAATAACAATGAGCCACAGTAAGGATTATGCAGCACCTGGCTGCATCAACATTAAGGGACTGAAGGGCCTGGAAGGAGATATTCTGAAGAGCAAGGGAACTTGGAATGCAGCCAAGAATCCACTATCCTGCAAAGCTGAGCCTTCTTTTTCAGGGGAAAAGATGGACATTTAATGAAATGGAAGAATTCCAAAAATTCCTGATAAAAAGACCAGAGCTAAATAGAAAATTTGAAAATCAAACAGGACGTTCAAGGGACACATGAAAAGGTAAAAAAGGGTGGGGGGAGAAAAAAAACTGCTCTCCAATAAGTTGAAACTGGCTATATCCCAGCATGAGAAAAAGATTCTCATAACTCTTGAGAATTCTAACTCTAACAGAGAGAATAGACCTAGCCAGATGTGATGGATACTCATGACCTATCCATGAGACTGCTATCCAATGGGATAAAACTGGCTATAACCCTACTTGGAAGAAAGACTCTAATGAATCTCAAGAATTGTAACTCTATTAAAATAGAATGTACTTAGCCAGAAGTGAAGGATACTCAGAATTTTCTATGACCCATATAAAATGACTTAAAAACACTACCTCCTTAAAAGGGGGGACAGGAAGGAGATAGGAGGAGGGAAGGGATTGAATTGAATTATAGTAAGAGGTACAAAATTCCTATGGTAATGGAGGGGCAGAAAGAAAGAGATGAGAAACACCTGAATCTTCTTTTAATCAGACTTGGCTTAAAGTCAATTCACACACATTCTCAGTTAACTTAAAAAACATCTAAACTCTTGAGTATTAAAAGGGGGGAAAAGGGGAAAAGGGGAGGGGGACAGAGAAAGGGAGGGGGAAAGGGGGAATAACAAAAGGAAGGAAATGGAAAGGGGAAAAAGGAAAAGAGGAAAGAAAGGAGGAGAGTGGAAATAGCAGGGCAAATACGCTGAAAGGGGTGGTACTTAGAAACAAAATACTGGAGAATATGGATAAAGGAGGGAAAGGGGGAAAATACAGAAAGTGGGAAGATAGCATGGAAGGCAATAAAGAATTAGTAATTATGACTTTGAATGTGAATGGGATGAACCCTCCCTTAAAATTTATGCAAATAGCAAAGTGGATTAAAAACCAGAATCCTACAATATGCTGCTTACAAGAAACTCAATTGAAGCAAAGAGATACATATAGAATAAAGGTAAAAGGTTGGAGGAGAATATATTTTGCTTCAGATGATGTGAAAAAAAGCAGGGGTAGCAATCCCTATCTCAGAAAAAGCAGCTGCAAAAATAGATAGCATTAAAAGAGATAAGGAAGGAAACTATATCCTCCTAAAAGGTACCATAGATAATAAAGTGAGTTCAATACTGAATATATATCCACTCAATGGGATAGCAATCAAATTCTTAGAGGAGAAGCTGAAAGAACTACAGGAAGACATAGACAACAAAACTCTACTAGTGGGAGACCTCAACCTCCCACTCTCAGATCTAGATAAATCGAATCATAAAATAAACAAGAAAGAAGTTAAGGAGGTAAATAAATTGTTAGAAAAACTAGATATGATAGACTTATGGAGGAAACTGAATGGGGATAGAAAGAAATATACCTTTTTCTCTGCAGTACATGGCACTTACAAAAATATTAAGCATGTACTAGGACATAAAAAACTCATGATCAACTTCAGAAAGGAAGAAATAGTGAATGCATCTTTCTCAGATCACAGTGCAATAAAATTCATATGCCATATTGGGCCAGGGAGATATAGAGCCAGAACCAACTGGAAATTCAATACCTCTCTTTAAAGAATGAGTCGATCAAAAATAAATTGCAGAAGAAATAAATCATTTTATTCTAGATAATGACAATAATGAAATAACATACCAAAACCTATGGGATTCACTCAAAGCAGCTGTCAGGGCATATATTATGTCTTTAAATGCTGACATGAATAGATCAGAGAAAGAGGAAATCAACAAACTAAATATTTAACTAAAAATTAGAGAAAGAACAAATTAAAAATCCCTAATTAAATACCAAATTAGAAATTATAATAATGAAAGGAGAAATTAATAAAAGCAAAAGCAAAAAAACTATTGAATTAATAAATAAAATCTACAGTTGGTTTTATGAAAAAACAAATAAAATTGATAAAGCTCTGGTTAATTTGATTAAAAAGAAAGAAGAAAACCAAATTGCTAGTATCATAAATGAAAAAGGTGAACTCACCACCAATGAGGAGGAAATTCAAGTAATATTTCAAAACTATTTTGTCCAAATCTATGCCAATAAATTTGGCAATCTAAGTGAAATGGATGAATATTTACAAAAATATAAGTTGCCCAGGTTAAATGAAGAGGAGAATAAATACCTAAACAACGCTATCTCAGAAAAAGCAATTCAACAATCCAATATTAATTTCCCTAAGAAAATATCTCCAGGGTCTGATGGATTCACAAGTGAATTCTAACAAACATTTAAGGAACAATTGGTTCCAATTCCATATAAACTCTTTTAAAAAATAGAGGAAGATGGAACTCTGCCTAACTCTTTCTATGAAATCAATATGGTGATAATACTTAAACTATGACGAGTTAGAACAGAGAAGGAAAATTATGGACCTATCTGCCTGATGAATATAGATGAAAAAAACTTTATGTTATTTATGTTATTGTATTTATTTATTTTTTGCTAGGCAATGAGGGTTAAGTGGCTTGCCTAAGGACACACAGCTAGGTAATTATTAAGCATCTGAGGCCAGATTTGAACTCAGGTAATCCTGACTCCAGGGCCAGTGCTCTATCCATTGTGCCACCTAGCCACCCCAAGATGAAAAAATCTTAAATACAATCTTAGCAAAGCAATTACAACAAGTTATCACTGAGATAATACATTATAATCAAATAGAATTTATCCCAGGAATGCAGGATTGGTTCAATATTAGGAAAATTGTTAGTATAATCAATTATATCAACAACAAACCTATAGTAATTATATGATCATATCAATAGATGCTGAAAAAGCTTTTGACAATATACAGCACCCATTCCTACTAAAACCACTAGAGAGTGTAGGAATAAATGAAATTGTCTTTAGAATAATTAGGCAGTATCTTTCTGAAATCATCAGCAAGCATTCTATTCAATGAGATTATGCTAGAGGCATTCCCAATAAGATCAGGGGTGAAACAAGGATGCCCATTATCACCACTACTATTCAATATCATATTATAAATTTTAGCTTCAGCAAGTAGAGAAGAAAAAGGAATTGAAGGAATTAGAATCGAGAAGCAAGAAACTCTCACTCTTTGCAGATGACATGATGGTATACCTACAGAATCCCAAGAAATCATCAAAAAAACTCCTGGAAACAGTTAGCGATTTTAGCAAAGTTGCAGGTTATAAAATAAACCCTCATAAATCCTCAACTTTTCTACATATGACTAGCAAGATATAGCAGGAAGAGCTAGAAAGAGAAATCCCATTCAAAGTAACCTCAGAAAATATAAAATACCTATGAGTCTATTTGCCAAGGCAGACTCAGAATCTTTTTGAAAACAATTATGAAACACTTCTCATGCAAATTAAATTAGATTTAAATAACTAGGTAAACATCAACTGCTCATGGATATTTAGTGCTAATATAATAAAAATGACAATTTTGACAAAACTAAACTACCTGTTTAGTGCCCTACCAATCAAAATTCTAAAAAATTACTTTAATGAGTTAGAAAAAATTGTAAGTAAATTCATATAGAGAAATAAAATTCAAGAATTTCCATGGATTTAGTGAAAAAAATTGCAAAAGAGTGGGGCTTAGCCCTACTCCATCTAAAATTATATTATAAAGCATCAGTCATCAAAATTGTCTGGCATTGGCTAAGAAATAGAATGGTGAACCAGTGGAATAGACTATATGCAATAGCAGGAAGCGATTATAGCAATCTGCCTTTTGACAAACCCAGAGAGGCCAGCTATTGGTATAAAAACTCTCTCTTTGATAAAAACTGTTAGGAAAATTGGAAGTTAGTACAGAAGAAACTTAGATTATACCAACACCTCACACCCTATACCAAGATAAGATACAAATGGATACAGGATTTGGACATAAAAAAACAATAGTATAAGCAAATTAGAAGATCAAGCAGTAGTTTACCTATCAGATCTATGGAATGGAAAGCAGTTTATGACTAAGGAAGAGATGGAGAACAACACTAAAAACAAACTAGATGACTTCGATTACATTAAATTAAAAAGATTTTGCACAGATAAAATCACTGTAACCAAGATCAAAAGAATTGTAGTAAAATGGGAAACAATCTTCACATGTAATGTTTCTGACAAAGGACTCATTTCTCAAATATACAGAGAACTGAGTCATATTTTTTAAAAATGCCATTCTCCAGTTGACAAATGGTCAAAGGATATGCAAAGGCAATTACAGATGAGAAGATCAAAGCAATCCATAGTCATATGAAACATTTCTCCAAATCATTATGTATTAGAGAAATGCAAATTAAAGCTTCTCTGAGGTACCACCTCATATCTCTCAGACTGGCCTATATGACCAGAAAGGACAATGATCAATGTTGGAAGGGATGTGGGAAATCTGGGACACTTTTGTATTGTTGGTGGAGCTGTGAACTCATCCACCCTTTCTGGAGTGAAATTTGGAACTTTGCCCAAAGGGCAACAAAAATGTGCATATCCTTTGATCCACTACTGGTTCTATACCCTGAAGAGATGAGGAAAAGGGGTAAAAACATCACTTGCACAAAAATTTTCATAGCAGCTGTGTTTGTGTTGGCAAAGAATTGGAAATCAAGTAAATATCCTTCAATTGGGTAATGGTTCATGATACTTTGGTATATGTATGTATGTCAGGGAACACTATTGTACTGTTATAAAGAAGGAGGGATGGGAATTCAGGGAAGCCTGGAGGGACTTACATGAAATGATGCTGAATGAGATGAGCAGAACCAGAAAAACACTGTACACCCTAACAACAACATGGGAGTGATATTCAACCTTGATGGACTTGCTCATTTCATCATTGCAACAATCAGGCACAATTTTGGGCTGTCTGCAATGCAGAATATCATCTTTATCCAGATAAAGAACTGTGGAGTTTGAACAAAGTTCAAGGACTATTCCCTTTAATTTAGGAAAAAACCTGATAACTTATTGTCTGATCTTGTTATCTCTTAAACTTTATGTTTCTTACTTAAGGATTTGATTTCTTTCTCATCACACTCAATTTGGATTAATGTACAGTGTGGAAACAATGTAGAGACTGACAAATTGCTTTCTATGTGGGTGGGGGTGGGGGAGGTTAGTAAGATTGTCGGGGGAAAATTGTAAAACTCAAAGTAAAATCTTTAATTAAAAAAAAAGTAACTAGTACTTCTTGTTCACCCCTTCTTGTACACCTGAGTCCTGTACTTGGAGATCAAACTTTCTCTTCTGCTCTGGTTGTTTCAATAGGAAAGTTTGAAAGTCCCCTGTTTCTTCGAAAGTCAACCTTTTCCCATTAAAGACGATATTCAGTTTAGCTGGGTAGTTGATTCTTGGTTGTAAACCAATATCTATTGCCTTCCAGAATATCATATTTCAAGCCCTGTGAGGCCTTAATGTCGTTGCTGCCAAATCCTGTGTAATCCTGGCTATAGAGCAATGGAATTTGAATTGCTTATTTCTGGCAGCTTTTAGTATTTTCTCTTTTACTTGGGAGTTTTGAAATTTACTCTAATATTCCTGGAAGTTTTTTTTTGGGGGGGACCTCTTTCAGGAGGTGATAGTATTTTCTATTTCACTCACTGTTTCTAGGATCTTAGGGCAATTTTGTTGTATTATTTCTTGAAAAACGATGTCTAGGCTCTTTTCCTGATAATGACTTTTAGGGACTCCATCAATTTTTAAATTATCTTTCTTGAATCATTTTTCAAGGTCAATTGTTTTTCCAATATGATATTTCACATTTTCTTCTAAGTTTTGGTTTTTCTGGTATTTTTTATTTCTTCCTGACTTCTCACAAGGTCAGATTCTTCTTTTTTCTGTTGTTTGCTCATTTCCACAGCCCACGAATAATTTACTGCCCTTCCAAGCTTTGGGGTTTTTGGGGAAAACCCACAGGGATCTTTATTCCTCCAATGTCGTATGAGACACTCTGACATTTCTCTTGCCTCTCCCCTGGAGCTATGAGGAAGAGCTCTGCTCAGCTTTGGTAGTATGGGGACCCATACTTCAACCTGGATTTTAGTGGAGGCATACAGTAGAGCCCTACCCCAGGAGAGTAGAGAGAGACCTCTGCTGTCTCCCCTGACACCCTTTACCATCTGTGGGCTGGGAACTCTGGAAGTGTTGGGTGGGTTCACTGATTCCCATTGCAGATTCTTACCATAGTGCTATTCTGAGGCCAGTGCTCTGCTCTGAGCTCACTCTGGTGTGGTAGAGCTCTCCTACCACCCCTTCAGTCTGTCCCTGGTGATACCTGGGCCAAGAGGTCTGAAAACTGACCCCTCTTCCTTGGTTCCAGGTGTCTCCAGGGACCCAGGGACTCCCAGGGGACCCACAGGATGTTCCTGGAAGGTTGGAGCTGGTTTTCTCCAGCCCTGCTGTGCTACACTACAGCTGCACTGTGAATCTTTCCAACCCCCAGTCCCAGTGAAACAGACATTTCCTGCAGAATTTCTAAGTTGTCTTGGACTGGGAAATTATATCACTCGGTCTTTTTTGTGCATTCTGCCTCTCTAAATTTTGGCTAGAGTCATAATTTGACGGCTTTTGGAGATTTTGGGGGAACGAGTTTCTGGGAATTCCTGCCTTCATGCCACCATCTTGGCTCCATCCCCCTTCATTTTCTTGACTATGTACAAGTATTTGCATGTATTGTACATGTATGAGAAATGGTTTGGAATGATTTTCAGATAATGTTTTCAAGATAAGGGGCTATTATAATCCCATTGGTATGAGATTCTCTTCTACTCATAAAGGTCTGAGCTTTATAATAATTTAATCCCTTAAATCATTAATCCCTGGTTAAAACAAAATAAAGAATCACCAGATACTGAACACTTTAGTAAAGACCTTCTGTGATTGTATCTAGGTTAGTACAAAAATGGACATCATAGCTAAAAAGATAATGAGTTGAAGGGGACAGGGAGAGAAAGAGTGGAGCAGGACATGGGTCTCAGTCCTGTATTCATTATTTGCTGTGTCATCACAAGCAAATTATATAACCTTTTTTTGGTAACAGTTGTCTCTTCTTTAAAACTGGGAAGGGATAGACTCCAGTGTTCCATTTGAGCTTTAAATCTATGATACTATGATTATCACAAAGTATATCATTGGGACTATACTTTTAACTTTTCCATTGCAATCAGACATAACAGGGTTACATTCTTGAAGAGTCCAAGGTTACCTCCATTTACTTCCATATCATAATGAATTATTTTCATTACCTTTTAGTGGAATATTTGTCTCCAAATGTTGACACTAACCAGATAATTTTGGAAAAAAATAATACAATGTAATTATAGAGAAAAACCATTCAAATCTTTTTCATCTGTTGACCTCTCCTGATTTTCCCTGTCCAGATGACCTTGAGTTCCTGATGGATTAGAACCCTCCATTGCTACTTACTACTTAATCATTAATTCAGCAAATCTATTAAAAATTCTCTGTGTGCAGGTTCTTTTGTTTTTGATAAAGAAGATAAGCTTACATAGTCCAAGATTTGTATTGAAGATTGTAGTTTATCTAATAGTAATAGCAACAGAAGATAATAATACAGATGACTAAAATATGATTATTCAATGATAAGTGATTTTGCAAGAGATAGAAATCAAAGAACTATGTTAGTTTTCAAGAGTTTGATTCTTATCTGAAGGAAGGATTACACAGAAGGTAAGAAATTGTGGATAGGTTATAAGGAATAGGTACAAATACAAGGAGTAAAGAGGTACAGGAAAAAATCAGGCATAGAGAACTGTATGGCATGAAGTCAAGGAAAGCATAAGGTCACTCAACAAATAGAATAATTTAGTTTGGTAGTAGCACAGAATCTTGGAATAAAAACAGATAGGAGAATTAGAGTAGTAATAGATTATAGAATGCCAGGCAATTAAGTTTAAACTTATTTGACAGGTAAATGGGAGCCACTGAAGAATTTTGATCAAAGTAGTTCAACTACCTATACATTCTCATCCTGATGATGATGATGTTTGTATTTTGTTATTGTTCATTGTCCATTGCCCCTTTTCGCATGCAGGAAGGAGCACTTGTGGTCAAAAGAAATAGAGACTCTACTTTGATAAGGATGGGGGTAAAATTCAGGAAAGGAATAACCACATCTTTCTCAGTATCTTTAAGCATCAAAAACTTGCAGGCCCTAGAACTAACTGACATTTGTCCTTCATTTTCAAAGAAGACCATGACCTCAGAGAGGTATTGCCATGACAAGGGTATGAATTGGATTTGAGAGAGGGGTGCTGTGCCAAGTAACTGGGCTCACTTTCTCTTCCAAAGTCATCTTGATCCAGTGGACAGATATGAATCAAGATGACTGGAGATGGTCCTAGATATGATTTAAGACAGTTAAGTGCCTTGCCCAAGGTCATAAAACCAGCCTGAGGCTGAATTTGAAAGCCTGTCCTCCTTACTCCAAGTCCAATGCTCTATGCACTACATCACTCATATGTCCCCAGAAAAGAACAAGACATAAATTATTAACTGGTGCTTTTCACCAATACCAGCAATAAGCAAAGCCCAACTGTAGCATAGAATTCAAAGTCAAGAAACAAGGAAGAGAAGCAAAAAACAACAGAAACAAAGAATCAGACCAAAAAATTCTATTATGGTAGCTGAAGCCCCAAAACCTAAAAGTAGAAGCATTAAGTTACTTTAAAACATTTACAAGCAAAGCCTAAAAGAAAAATGATGCCTAGGAAAAAAGTCAAAAAAAAATTTCTAGAGGAGCTAAAGATATTTTAATAAAAGAACAAAGAAATGATTTTAAGTCAAATAAGGGCAATAAAGGGAAACAGTTGAAAAAAGAAATGAGAATTAGAAAATTATGAAAATGAATTAATAGCTTAATGAAAAGCAACAAAAATTATAAAGAAAACAGTTCATTAAAAATTGAAATTGTGGGGCGACTAGGTGGTGCAGTGGATAGAGCTTCGGCCTTGGAGTCAGGAATACCTGGGTTCAAATCCAACCTCAGACACTTTATAATTACCTAGCCATGTGGCACTGGGCAAGCCACTTAATCCCATTGCCTTGAAAAAAATCTAAAAAAATGAAATTGGAAATGACAGAGGGTATTGATATTATATGATGTTGTGAAGCAATTAAACAAATCAAAAGAATAAAACCATTGTAACCAAAGTCAAAAATATTAAGTAAATTGGGAAACAATTTTTACAACTAGTATTTCTGACAAAGGACTCATTTCTAAAATATATAGATAACTGAGTCAAATTTTCAAAAAGATAAGCCATTCCCCAATTGACAAATGGTCAAAGTATATGCAAAGGCAATTTATAGATGAGGAATCAAAGTGATCCACAGTCATATAAAAATTGCTCTTAAACACTAATTATTAGAGAAATGTAAATTAAAACATCTCTGGGGTACCGCCTCACACCTCTCAGGCTGGGCAATATGACCAGAAAGGCCGATGATCAATGCTGGAAGGGATGTGGGTAATCTTGGACACTAATACTTTGTTGGTGGAGCTGTGAAATCAACCAACCTTTCTGGAGAGCAATTTGGGATTATACCCAAAGGGCAATACCCTTTGATCCAGCAATACTTCTACTGGGTCTATACTCTGAAGAGATCATGGGTGAAAACAAAGGGTAAAAATATCACTTGTACAAAAATATTCATAGCAGCCCTATTTTTGGTATCAAAGAATTGGAAATTGAGTGAATGTCTTTCAATTGGGGAAGGGCTGAACAAACTATGGTATATGTATGTTGTGGAATACTATTGTTCTATTAGAAACCAAGAGGGATGGGATTTCATAGAAGCCTGGAATGTCTTGCATGAACTGATGTTGAGTGAGATGAATAGAAACAAAAGGACACTGTACCCCCTAACAACAACATTGGGGTGATAATCAACCTTAATGGACTTGCTCATTCCATCAATGCAATAATCATGGATAATTTTTGAGTAACTGTGATAGGGAATACCATCTGTATCCAGAGAAAGATCTGTGGAGTTTAGCAAAGGCTAAAGTATATTACCTTCAATTATTTTACAGTGTCTTATGCACTACATAATTTAGCTATCTCTAATATTTTATTTTCTCCTCAAGGATAAGATTTCTCTCTCAACACATTCAATTTCAATCAATATATATAGTATGGAACCAATGTAAATATTATCAGACTTCTGTGGTGGGGATGGGAGGGAGGAAAGGGATAGTGGGGGAAAATTGTAAAATTCAAAATCTTACAAAAAATGCTAGGTAGAAACTACTATTGTATGTAATTGGGAAAAGAAATAAAATATTACTAAAATAAAAAAATAAAAAAATTAGATTAGAAAACTTCTCAGTTATATTAAAACTAGAGAGCAAAATAGAGATTGAAAGATTCCACAGCTAAATTCCTTTAAGAGATACCAAAATGTAAACAAATAACCAAATTACAGAGCTCCTAGGTCAAGTAGAAAATAATGTAAGCCACCACAAATAAACAATGGAGTTATAGTAAGGTTCACATAAGTTTTAGCATCAATTACAATAAAGAATGGAGGATTTAGAATATGATATTCCAGAAAGCAAAGAATATAATTTTGCAATAAGGAAATTCCACATACTAAAGTTGAGTATAATCCTTCAGAAGAAAAAAAAATCTATACTTAATGAAAAAAAGAACAAAATAAAAATGTTTCAAGTATTCTTGATGAAAAGATTAAGCTGAATAAATAATTTCACATTCAGATAGTTAATTTGATATGTCAGGAGGTATGACAACTTCCTCCTAATTTTCTAGACTCACTGTTTTGGTACTGTTTTAAGACTCTAATTCTCTTTTATTTTCCCTGCCCAATTTTTTTTTTACAAGGCAATGGGGTTAAGTGGCTTGCCCAAGGACACACAGCTAGGTAATTATTAAGTGTCTGAGGCCGTATTTGAACTCAGGTGCTTCTGACTCCAGGGCCGGTGCTCTATCCACTGTGCCACCTAGCTTCCCTTTCCTGCCCAGTCTTTTGTCAGATCCTATAAATTCTGTCTCCTCCTTTCCCCCCCCCTTCTACTTTCCCTCCTCCACAATTCTAGAACTTTGACATTATTTGAAATCCAGATTACTATGCAATTATTTGCAAATCAAATATTCTTACCTCTTTTGATAATTAATTAAAGTCCTGAGCAGCAGGTTTTCCTTTGATCTTAATTCCAAATAATGTCAAAAATTTAAAGTGCATCATTAAAGTTAGTGACCACATAACAAGTAAGTGGTAATTACTGACATCCAGCTTGAATTCATCAAGTGCAGGTCATGTAAGCTTAATGTCATTTCTTTTTTTTTTATCTTGTTTCTAAACTGGCAGATCAGGGGAATGCTTCCATTGGAGTCTACTTTGATTTTAGTAAAGCATTTTCTAAAATCTTTATGTTATTTTTTTGTGGAAACATGGAGTTAAATAATTACATGGATTTCAAACTTGTTAAATAGTCAGACTAAAAGAATAGCTATTACACATACAATATGAACTTGAAAGTTAGTTCTAATAGAATTCTACAATTATTTAGGTAGATCCAATAATATTTAGCATTTATTTTTATCAATTTCCTGAATAAAGTTATACTTTACCTATATAAAATTTGAAGATGATAAAAAAAGTAAAAAGAGTAGGGAACATATTTGGTAAGAGTATCAGGATCCTAAAAGAATCAGAATAGGCTAAAGTATTAAGCTAGAATTTAAATAGATAAAAATGTCTTATCCTTAGTTTTCAAAAGTCCATACAAAATTGGGAAATCATGGTTAAGGAGAAGTTAAATATTTTATGTGTTTGTGTGTGTGTGTGTGTGTGTGTGTGTGTGTGTGTGTGTGTGTGTGTTTCACTGGAGATTTATATAACATGGCTCAGTGGTTTGATTTAACAGCCAATAATGGCAATGAGAACTTAGGCTTTATTAAAGAAGGCATATTGCCAAATATAATGCACTAATATATCTTGCCCTAATCAAAACACATTTTTGAGTATTTTTTCTTTATTGTTTTGTACATCATGTTTTAGGAAAACTTGTGCTAAATAGGAAAGAATCAAGAAGAAGCCAACAAGGATGATGAATAGCCTGTATCTTACAAGAGTTGATGGGAAGTTTATATTTATTTTCAAGAAGAAAAGATTCAGATGGCATTTGACTCTATGACAGCTATCTCCAAGCATTTGAAAGGCTGTCATATAGACAAAAGGATTATATTTGTTCTACTTGGCACCAGAAAACAAGAGTGAAAGCATTGGAAAAGTTTTGTAGAGCAAAAAATTGGGCTTAATATAACCAACAGGGTTTTTTTTTACAATTAGAACTGATTTAGAACTAAACTGACTGATTTGGAAAGCAGAAATTTCACCTTCCCTGCAAATTTTCAAAGAGAGATTAGATGAGCCTTTTCAATGATACTATTGAGCAAAAATTCATTTTATAAGTAAGACTAAATACATTCCATTTTCCTTTCATTCTCTTAGATGAAAGATCTTGATATTTTCAAGATAAATCGTGTTGCAAAATTGTTGATTTCATAAATAGTTCTTTTATTAAAACATCAAAGATAAAAGATGCGTGTTGTAATTCTGTTAGTGGTAGAATACTCTTTATTTTGAATCTTACCATATCATACTAAGGCACCAAAGACCATAATCACATGATGTAAAAGCCCCAAATCTCAATTTTCATTGCATTCTAATATATATATATATATATATATATATATATATATATATATATATATATATATATATGTAAATATTTATATTTAGAGTATTATATGTACATGTACATGTACATTTACATTTATATTTATATTTATATACAGATATGATTGATTACATGAAGAAAGCCACAGTACATTTCCAATAATATAAACAAAGGAAGTAGAGGATTGAATTCAAAGCCAGGAGACATGCATTAGATTTATGCTTTTAGGCCCACGTGTACAAATATATCTATAGCAGTTATTTTTGTAGTGGCAAAGAATTGGAAATTGAGGGAATGTCCATCATTTGAAGAATGGCTTAACAAGTTGTGGCATATGAATGTATTGGAAGACTATTATTCTGTATAAATGAGCAGGTGAATTTCAGAAAAACTTGAAAAAACAATAGCTTATGTTGAATGAAGTGAACAAAAACAGGAGAACATTACAACCTTAACAAAAACATTGTGTGATAATCAACTATAACAATTTTAACTCTTCTCACCTGTACAGTGATCAGTGAGACTCCATAGTTTGTTTTTTCCTCTCATTGTGGTTGGCTTTGTCTGTAACAGATCTCATAGGATTGTTTTTGATCACTAAAGTGCTGCAAGTTGCTGTATCCATCATAATTGATCACCACATAATTTTGCTGTTAATGTGAGCAATGTTCTGCTTCTGCAGACTCCATTCAGCTTCAGTTCATACAAGTATACCCTGTCATGATTTCATATAGAACAATAGGATTCTATCACATTCATATACTACAATTTGATCAGGCATCCAATTGATGGGCACACTCTCAATTTCCACTTCTTTGCCACTACAAAAAGAGCTGCTATAGATATTTTTGTACACATGAGACTTTTTCCCTTCTTTTGTTAACTCTTTGGAATATAGACCTATTAGAGATATTACTGAATCAAAGGATATGAACAGTTTTATTACACTTTGGGAATAATTTCTAATTGTTCTCAGTTAGGACTGGATCAGTTCATAACTCTACCAACAGTACATTAGAGTCCCAATTTTCCCACATCCTCTCCAACACTGATCATTTTCTTTTTTGTCATCTTAGTCAATTATATAGGGTTGAAGTAGTACCTCAGATTTGTTTTAATTTGAATTTCTCTAATCAATAAAGACTTGGAGAAGTTTTTTAAAAATGGTTTTAAATAACTTTTATTTCTTCTTTGGAAAACTGTCTGTTCATATCCTTTGGCCATTAATCAAATGGAGAATGACTTGAAATCTTATAAATATAGATCAATTCTCTATATATTTAGGTATGAATTATGTTTCAGAAATACTAGCTATGAAAATTGTTTCCCATCTTTCTGCATTCCTTCTTATCTTGGCAGTATTGGTTTCATTTGTGTAAAACCTTTTAAATTTAATATAATTGAATGCATACATTTTGTAATTAGTAAAGTTTTTTATCTCTTGGTTGGTCATAAACTTTTTCCCTCTTTATGGATCTGCCATATAGAATAATTCTTGTTCTCCAAATTGGTCTATGGCATCACTCTTTATGCCTAAATCCTGTGCTCCTTTTGACCTTATTTTGATATAGAGTGTGAGATGTAAGTTTATGCCTAGTTTATATCATGCTATTTATAGTTTGCACAACAGTTTTTGTCTAATAGTGAGTTCTTATATCAGAAGCTAGTGTCTTTGGGTTTATTAAGCAATAAATTATTGTAGTAATTTACTACAATGTCTTCTGTACCTAATCTAATCCACTGATCCATTACTCTATTTTTTTAACTAGTAAGAAGTAGTTTTGATTAATACCACTTTATAATATAGTTTTAGACCTTGAAAAACTAGACCACCTCTCTTTGCATTTGTTCATTAATTCAATTGAAATTCTTGACCTTTTGTTTCTCCAGATGAATATTATTACTATTTTTTTCCTAGATCTGTAAAATTTTTTTAGTAGTTTGATTGGTATGGAACTTAAGAAGTAATATAATTTGTGTAGAATTGTCATTTTTATTATATTATCTCTGTCAAACCATGAGCAATTGACATTTTTCCAACTGTTTAGGTCCGATTTTATTTGTGTGAAAATTATTTTGCAATTGTGTTCATATAATTTGTGGGTTTGTCTCAAAGGTAGACTCCCAAGTATTTTATGATGTGTACAATTACTTTAAATAAAATTTCTCCCTCTTGTTCTTAGACTTTTTAAATAATATATAGTGCCAGGGGCCAAGAAGCCCCCTGTCAGATAAGATAAAAGGAGCAAACAAAATTCCAGGCATACCAAGGGCCAAGATAAAGAAAAGAGGCCTCACCCTCCATTATCAAGAACAAACAGATCACAGACTATCCCTTCTCTCAGGCCAAGGCATACCAACTCCACCCCTAAGCTAATCCCCTTGTTCCTTCTCTACAATATAAGCATGTACTTTCTCAAATAAACTCAGACCTTATCCACCATCCTTGGGTCTCACTCTCCTTATTCTCACCCATTCCTTTTCAGGCTGGGTCCTCCTCGACACCCCACTTTTCTGTCCCGCGGGTCGGGGCAATATAGATATATTAATCACTCATATAGTCTTATTTTATATCCTGCTACATTTGTTAAAAGTGTTTTGACAAGGAGGTTTTAGTTGATTCTCTATGGTTCTCTAAGTATATCATATCATCATATCGTCTGCAGAATGAAAGATTTGCGTCCTCATTCTCTGTTCCAAATTTCTGTTTCAAATTTTTTTTTCTCTTATTGCTAAAGGTAACATTTCTAATACAACAGTGAAAAATAGTGGTGATAATGTTTCTGGCTTATACCCATTGCATATAATACTTGCTGATGATTTAAGATAGATACGGTCTATTATTTTTAAGGAAAACACCATGCTTTCCTATGGCATCTAGTGTTTTTAATAGGAATCAGTACTGTATTTTGTCAAAGATCATTTCAGCATCTATTGACATAATCATATGATTTCTGTTAATTTTGTTACTGATATAGTCATTTTTGTTGATTATTTTCCTAATAATGAATAATTCCTGCCTACCTGGTATAAATCCTATTTGATTATGGTGTTTTATCCTACCAAAATCTTGTAATCTTTTTTTAACATTTTATTTAAAATTTTTGCATCAATATTCATTAGGGAGATGGGTCTATTATTTTCTTTGTTATGGTTCTTCCTCATTTTGTTATCAACACCATATTACCATCATAAAAGGAATTTGACAGAACTCATCTCAATATTTTTTTTAAATAGCTTCTATAGAATTAGACTTAATTATTCCTTAAAAGTTTGTAAGAATTCATTGATAAATCCATCTGGTCCCAGAGTTTTTTTCTTAGACAGTTTATTGTTTGTTTCTTCAATGTCTTTTTTCTGAAATGGGATAAGTTAAGCATTTTATTTCTCCTTCTGTTAATTTTGGTAGCTTATATTTGTGCAAATATTCATCTATTTCACTTGTATTGCTGACTTACAGCTGGGCAAAAGAGCTTGGAATTATACTTTAATTTTCTCCTCACTGGTGATGCATTCACCCTTTTCATTTGATTTTCTTCTTTTTTTAAAGTCACATTAACCAAAGGTTTATCTATTTCATTGTATTGTTTCACAAAACAAATTCTTAGTTTTATGTAGTACATTGAGTTTTCACATATTCTAAATTATTAATTTCTTCTTTGATTTTCAGAATTTCTAACTTGATATTTAATTGAGGATTTATAATTTATTCTTTTTCTAACTTTATTATTTGCATGTTTAATTCAATGATCTCTTGTTTCTCTATACTATTAAAAAAAAAGCATTTAAAGATTTAAAAAAAAAACTTTCCTAAAACGACTTTGGCTGCATTCCACAAGCTTTTGGTATGATGTCTCATCATTATCATTTTCTTAGATGAAAATATTTCTTAGATGAAAGAAGAAAAATAAACTTTACATTTTCCTCTATTTTTTTCATCCTTTTTCTTTGGTTTGATGAAATCTTGGTATGTCAAAGAAATTTTAGTTTCCATTTGTCCAATTCTAATTTTTAAGGTTTTATTTGCTTTAGTTAGCCTTTGTGCTTCCATTTCCAGTTTGTTAATTTTATTTTTTGATGAGTTATATTCTTTTTTCCACTTTGCCAATTTTATTTTTAAAGGAGTTTATTGCTTTAGTCAGTTTTTCATAATTTTCCTGCTTGCCTCTCATTTTGAACTCTTTCAAGAGTTCTTTTTGGATGTAAGGTCATTTCTCAAATTCAACTGGGGCATTTTGCTAGTGTTTTCCTCTTCTGAGGTGGTATTTCTTTTATCCCTATAAGAATAGTAGCTTGCTATTATTCTACTATTGTAAAATATTTCTATGATTTAATATTTGATCCACTGATTATTAAAAATTAGATTAGTTAGTTTCCAATTAATTTTTAGTTTATCTTTCTATGACCCATTATTACATAGAGTTTTTAATTCATCCCAATCTGAAAAGGATACATTTAATATTTCTACTTTTTTGCATTTGATTATAAGGTTTTTATGCCCTAGAACATGATCAGTTTTCATGTGGGCGCCATATACTGCAGACAAAAAGCTATATTTCTTTCTTTCCCAATTCAATTTTCTCTGCAGAAGAAATCTAATAAATCTACGATTTCTAAAATTCTATTTACCTTCTTAACTTGGTTCTTTTTGTGGTTAGATCTATCTAATTCTGAAAGATGGAGGTGGAACCCACCCATTAATATAGTTTTTGACATCTAATTATGCTCCTTTTACCAGTCATAAAAGAAGTAAAATTCACATGATTTATAAGGGTTGTATTCAGTGTAAGATTCTTGACTGATTTTTCTTTTACTTTTGGTTTACATATTTATGCATCTTTTGAGTCTTGCATTTGAAGCATCAATTTTCTATTCAGTTCTGATCTTTCATGAGATAATTTTGAGATTTGCTATTTCATTGAAATTCCAACTTTTCTCCTGAAAGATTAAACTGAATTTTGCAGGGTTGTTGATCATTGTTTGTAATCCAAGGTTCTTTGCCTTCCAGGATATAACATTCAAAGACTAATGTTCCTTTGATGTTGAAGCTGAGAAACCCTGCATAATGCTAACTGCGGTTCCTTGGTATTTAAATTGTTTCTTTTTGAGTGCTAGCAATATTTTATCCTTTTATTGGCAATTCTAAAATTTGACTTCAATAATCCTTGGAGTTTTTATTTTGGGGTCTTCTTTCTGGAAGTTATCAACTGATTCTTTCAAGTAAAATTTGATTGGGGTTTTCATGCAAATCAGTAGTTTGCAAAGTATCTTTCCTGGATCTATTTTCCAAGTCAATCATTTTACCTAAATAGTATTTTACATTTTCCTCTATTTTTTCAATCCTTTTGCTTTGGTTTGAAGAAATTTTGATGTGCCATGGAATCATTAGTTTCCATTTGTCCAATTCTAATTTTTAAGGTTTTATTTTCCTTAGTTACTTTTTTGTGTTTCCATTTCCAGTTGATTAATTTTACTTTTAATTTTTTTTCCTTTTCTAGTTGGTTGTTTTTACTTTTTGATGAGTTACATTTTTTTCCTCGTCGTCAATTTTACTTTAAAGATAGTTGATTGCTTTAGTCAGTTTTTCATAATTTTCCTGTTTGGCTCTCATTTCTTTACTCTATTTGAAATCTTACAAGAGTTCTTTTTTGGATTTAAGACCAATTCTCAAATCCTACTGGAGGATTTTGTCATTGTTTTTCTTCTTCTGAAGTGGTATTTTCCTCATCCCTATCAGAATAGTAACATTGTATGATTATTGCTTTTTTTTGGAGGGTCTTTGTGTGTGTGTGTGTGTGTGTGTGTGTGTGTGTGTGTGTGTATTTTGATAGCTGAGCACTGTTGCTAGGGTACAGGAAGTGTAGCCCTATGCTTTTTGTGCTTTGACTGTGACCTGGTCCCTAGTTTATCACTTGCATGTGGTGTTGTAATGGTTTGTTCCTGACTTTAAGGTAGTCTTGTCTTTCTGATTGCCAAGTTTTGCCTATGTAGAGGTATGCTACCTCCTTTATGCAAAGGTGTTACCTATGAAGCAGTTTATTCCCTATATTAGGGTAGCCCAATAGAATTTAATCTGTTGCACCAGCATTCCCAGTTCAAATTTTGAGTTTCGAGTTGGGTTTCAAACATTCACTGCTGGCCTGCTATACTGTTGGTTTGTTAAGCATTAACCTGAAATGTTCTGGGGCTAAGAGCCTCCTGCTGTCTTTCCAGCTCTCCCACTTATGCTGGGCTATATTTTTCTCTTACCCAGAAAAGACAGACCTTTACTGAAGTACCTCCATATTTTCTTGAGTTGAGGACTTTTTTCCCCCTCTTTATTTTTGTGGAATTTATAGTTTTGTCTAAATAGATATTTCATTTAAAGTTGTATTGGGAAAAACCCAGGAGCTTCCTAGCTTCAAGGCACCAACTTGGCATGGGAATGTCTCTTGCCTCTTTTATATAAGATTATTTACCCTATTTTGCCTTTATATTGTTTCTCTCTCACCACATATCATTTTTGGATATCCCATCAGATTTAACTTTCACCTCTGTCCTCTGCTTGTATATGCCCCTTCTAAATGCCCCAATAAGGAGAAATCTGTCAGGAGTTACAAGATTCATCTTACCATGTAGGAACCTTTATCTTTATTAAGTCCCTTATGATTTCACTTTACTGTTTACCTTTTTAGGCTTCTATTGAGCATAAATTTCTCCGTAAGTTATTTTTCATCAATTATGTTTCCAATCCCTCTATTTCATTGAATATTCATTTTATCTTCTAAAGGATTACATTCAATTTTTCTGAATCTTGGTTGTAATTTTAGTTCATCCAGATTATGTTAAACAATCCTGATTTTGGCTTGACACTATTTGAATTGTGTCTTTCTGGCTACTTTAAATATTTTCTCCTTTACCTGGGAGCTCTGGTATTTGCTATAATATTCCTAGTATTTTCATTTTGTGGTCTCTTCTGTAGATTATAGGTTGAACTTCCAATTTCTATTTTACCATCTGATTCCAAGCTATAACAGAAGTTTTTGATGAAAATTTCTTTAATCATAACTTTTCAGGCATTACAATAATTTTTAAATTATCTCTCTTCAATTTACATTCCTGGCCAGTTTTTCTTACACTGAGATATTTCTCACTGTCTGTTATTTTTTACTTCTTCTTTGCCTTTGTTTTATTGTTTCTTGATGTCATATGAAGTCATCAACTTTCGTTTGTGCATTTATAATTTTTATGGTATCATTTCTTTAGTGCATTTTTGTGCCTTCTTTTATATTTGGTTAATTTTCTTTCTTAAGGAGTTATTTTCTTCAGTTGATTTTTTGTCTCTTTTTACATTTTGGATAATTTTGTTTCTAAGACATTATTCTATTTGATTTTTTGCAGCTCTTTTATCATTTAATCCACTCTATTTTTAAAGCGTCATTTACCTCATTATTTTTGTGACTTATACCAAGCTATTGACTCATTTTTCATTTGTATAACTCTCATTTTTCCTTCATTTTTTCCCCTTTAACTCTCTTGATTTTAAAAATTTCTTTGGGAAATCTGCCATGGCCTGAGACCAATACATATTTTTCACTGAAACACTGAATATAAGTGTTTTTACTTTATTGTCTTCTTCTGACTATGTGTTTTAGTCTTCCTTTTCATCATAGTTACTTTCTGTAGTCACAGTTATTTTTAATTTTTTTTTATCTGCCTATTTCTTGTCTTGTTGATAAAGTGAAACTCCACACTTCTGGGGCAGATCCAAGATGGTGGCATGAGCATAAACATGATTCCAGAGCTTTTGCCTACACAACACTGACTGAAGCCTCTATGTACACATTATAGCTACAGATTCCATCAAAAAGAAAAAAATATTGAAACAAATTTTCAATTGTAGGCATCATAAAGGATTTTTCAATGAAGGTCTGTCTCTTCAGGGGAAAACAGGAAATAAAACCCAGTTAGGTGGAAAAGTGGGAAAAGCAGCAGGGAGCATTTAGCCATAGTGCAGCCCAGGACCTGGCAGCTAGGCAACAGCACATGTCCTGACAGTTAGATAGTAAGCTAGCAGGGAGGGTCCCAATCCTAGTCTGAAGCCTAAACCCTGGGAGCACTGGGGAAAAAGACAGACCTGAATTGGGAGCAAACTACTACAGAGGAAAAGCCTGGACATAAAGGAAGGAAAAAAAAACTCTGCATGTTCAACACCTTGGCTACATAGGCAAAATCTTGGATAGCAATAAGATAATCCAGGGATCAGATTGCAGCCCCACATAAAATGACTATACTTGATATAACCCAGGAAATGATCTCAAGCAATCAAAATGAAAAAGAAAAAATAAGCTAAAAGACTGATAAGCATAGAAAGCAACTATGCAGATAGAGATGATAAAAACGCCACTTCAGAAGAAGAAAGCAGTAAAAAAATTATATACAATGGAAGTCACAATGGAGCCTATTAATAGAACTCACATCCTAAAGGACTCATAGAAAAGCTTTAAAAAGAAGTTAAAAAACCAAAGAAGAGAAGACAAAGAACATGGAAAAAATGAAATGTGAACCATTCAGGACAATTATGAAAACTTTAACAAAGAAGTAAAATGCCTTTAAAAGTAAAGATAACCTATTGGGAAAAGACTTAACTCTTCAAAAAATAAAATTGATCAACTGGAAAAGAAGTGCAAATTATCTAAAAATCAAATCGACCAAGTACAAAGGGAATTCAGCTCAAAAAAAGTAAAAATAATCAACTGGAAAAGGAAATTCCAATGCTAACTGAATAAAACAAAACTCTAAAAAGAGAATTGAACAAATAGAAACCAATAGATCTATGAGACCAAGTTTCCATCAAACCAAGTCAAAAAGCTAAAAGAAAAAACTGAAGAAAATATGAACAATCTGGAAAATAAATGCAGGAGAATTTATTTCTGAATTATTTTCTACTAGAAAACCTAGATCAAAAAGAAGTTTGGAAAATATCTTTCAGAGAATTATCGGGAAAAATTGTCCAAATATACTAGATCAAGAAGACAACATAGCCTTTGATAGAATACACAGAACACTCCAAAAAGATACCCCTAGGATAAAAATTCCAAGATTATTATAGCTAAATTCCAGAATTCTCAAGTAAAAGAGAAAATAATGCAAATAGTAAAAAAGAAGTAATTTAAATAAAAAAGAAGCAAATCAGAATTACACAGGAATTATCAGTTTCATCATTAAAGGTCCAAATTTGATATGATATTTTGGATGGTAAATGACTTTGGATTACATCCAAGAATTTACTACCTTGCAAAATTCAGCACATTCTGTCAAGGGAAAAGATGTGTGTTTAGTGAAATAGAGGATTTACACAATTTCCTGGTAAAAAGTCCAGAATTGAACAGAGAATTTGGTCTTTGAACACAAAACTCAAGAGCTGCATTAAAAGGTAAACAGAAAAGGGTAATAAAAAAAATAAATGCATACAACCCCTCAAGGTAAGATAACACTTCTAACTCATGAGAATTGTTTTTTTTTTCTTTTAGGATAGCTAATGGATTGAAAAGAGTTTAAGAGACTTTACTTAGAGGATATGGGTATGATTAGTCCTTGTCCTAAAATATCAAAGAAGACCAAAATGATATCAATGTATTTGAGACAAATTACAGTGCATCTGTGACTGAGCAGGCCAAAGGGAGCTCAGAATGCTCTACTACAGGATGTGTACAAATAGTCCAGGTGAAACCTGGGAAATTTACATTAAATTTATGGATTTCACATTTCCTTTGAAATAAATCTGCCTTGCTCATAGAACTCAGCACTCTCTCTGATGAGGGTACCACATACTGGGTAGTCCTGTGCCAGTGTCTTCCATG
Source organism: Macrotis lagotis (assembly GCF_037893015.1). NCBI lineage: Eukaryota > Metazoa > Chordata > Mammalia > Peramelemorphia > Peramelidae > Macrotis > Macrotis lagotis. The sequence continues at coordinate 87,014,119 of NC_133662.1, read as the reverse complement.
AATTACAATCAATGCTAAAGTTCTTGAGACCTTCAGATACTTAAAGCCTCTTTAGATAATTAAACAAGAACTGACTTTACATTACTAAATATTTAGAGGATTGTAGTATCATAGGGGCAGAAGGTGGGAGTACTATAGAGACAGAAGGAAAGACAACACTTAGAGGAACTGGGTATGAAAACATCATAAAGATATATGCTTTAGTTGATACTTTGATTACAATTGGAAGGAGTATGCTTAAAGGGTATGGTACAAATGGTTCATGAAATGATTTGACTTTGTATGATGCTTTGACTCATAAGGATTGTATGTCCAAGGTATGTACTTGAAAAGGGGATAAGGTATAATGTGATTATAGTTTGACACAATTCATGACTCTTGAGAAGTATATTTTAAATTCTTTTTTTTTGAGAAGTGTATTTTAATAAGAGAAGAATGACTATGTGACAATGCTACCTATCAAATAATCAATCAAATTTTAGAATAGTACATCTATCAGGTCAGATAAAAAGGAGTATTTTGACAAAGGGGATATAAGTAAAATGATTAAAATAATTAAAACATGAAAAAGGACTATACTAGGAGAAGAGTAGGTATTAATGGATAGTACCAGGTGAAGAGACACAAAAGACTAACTATAGTATAGGGAAAGAAGGGAGGATGTGAACACTGAGTAAATCGTCTTCAATAGATTTGATCCAGAGAGGAAATAACATATATTCCTATTTGGGTATAAAAATCTATCCCACCCTATCAGAAATTAGGGGAGGAAAGATAAAGAAAATAGAAGAAATGGCTGAATAAAAGTGAAGGGAAAAAAGTATAAATGAAAGTAAACATAAAGCTAAAATTTTAAATTAAAGGGAAAAGCGAGCAAAAAAATAGGTAAGGAAAAATAAGAGGAAAGGAAAGAGAAAGTACAAATGGATAAAGATTACATAGAGGGAAACAAAGAATTGGAAATCTTAACTGTAAATGTGAATGAGATGAACTTGCCCATAAAACAAGCAGAGAGCAGAATGGATTAAAAATCAATATCCTACAATATATAAAATATAATATAATATATAAAATATATTATGCTTCAGCAGAAGTAAAAAATTCAGGGGTAGTGATCCTGATCTCAGACAAAGCAAAATCAAAATTAGATATCATTAAAAAGGCAAGGACGGAAACTACATCTTCTTCCCCATAGGCAATGAAGTTATATCATGATTAATCACATATGCACCTAGTGGTAAAGCATCTAAATTTTTAGAGGAGAAGCAGATTGAATTGCAAGGAGACATACACAGCAATGCATACTTTTCAGATCACGATGCAATAAAATTTACATGAAGTAAATGGTCATTGAAAGATCAAGAAAAAATTAATTTAAAACTAACTTAATTATAAAGTTATTATTCTAAAGTTAATTGTAAAATTATAAATTATAACTATAATCATAACACTCAAGAGATGCATTAAAAGTTAAACAGAAGATGGCTGGGTGGTGTTTTAGTGGATAGAGCACTGGCCCTGGAGTCAGGAGTACCTGAGTTCAAATAGGGCCTCAGACAATTAATAATTACCTAGCTGTGTGGTCTTAGGCAAGCCACCTAACCCCATCTGCCTTGCAAAAAAAAAAAAATCTAAAAAGAAAAAAAAGGGAAATTGAAAAGGGAAATGAAAAAAAATAAATGCATACAAATTCCATAAGGTAAGATAACACTTCTAACTCATGAGAATTGTTTTTCTCTTATGATAGATAATGGGTTGAAAAGAGTTTAAGAGATTTTTACTTAGAGGATATGGGTATGGTTAGTCATAACAATTTATGGGCTGCAGTAAAAGAAGTTTTATGGGGAAACTTTATATCTCTAAATGCTTATATGAATAAAATAGAGAAAAAGAAGAACAATGAATTGAGTATGCAACTAAAAATTTTAAGAAAAAGAGCAAATTAAAGATCTTCAATTAAAGACCAAATTAGAAATTCTGAAAACTAAAAGAGATTAATAAAATTGCAAACAATAAAAACAATGATATATTAAATAAAACTGAATAGATTTTGTGAAAAAAATAAAATAGATATAATTTTGATCAATCTGATTTAAAAAAAAAGAAAGGAGAAAACCAAATTATCTGAACCAAAAATGAATATGGTGAACTCACCACCCATGAGGAGGAAATTAAAGAGATACTTCAGAGCTATTTTACTTAACTGTATGCCAATAAACTTGAGAACCTAAGTGAAATAGATGAATATTTTCAAAAATGCAATCTACCCAGATTAACACAAGAGGAAATAAAATACTTAAATAATGCCATTTCAGAAAAAAAGAAATTGAAGAAATTTATAAATTCCCAGCAAAAAATTTCCAGGTCCAGATGGATTTACAACTGAACTCTACCAAACATTTAAGGAACAATTAATTCAAATTCTCTATAAACTATTTCAAAAATTAGGAGGAGTTTTGTCAAATTCCTTTTCTGACATCAATATGGTGCTGATACCTAAACCAGAAATAACCAAAACAGACATAGCAATTCATAGACCAATTTCCCTATTGAACATTAATGCCAAAATCTTAAATAAAATTTTAGCAAAGAGATTACAGCAAGTTATTACTAAGATAATAGACCAAGATCAGGTAGAATTTCTATCATATTGGCAGGGATGTTTTGATATTAGGAAAACACTCAACATAATTGAACATATTAACAAAACCAATAGAAAAAAATACCTAACAGAAATCATTTGATTATTTGAATAGATGCTCAAAAAGCCTTTGACAAAATACAACATCCATTCCTATTAAAAACAATTAAAGGAATAGACGGAGTTTTCCTTAAAATAACAAGCAGTATCTATCTAAAGCCAACAATGAATATTATATGTAATAGGGATAAACTAGGAGCCTTTACATTAAGATCAGGGGTGAAACAAGGATGCCCATTATCACCAATTCTATTCAAAATAGCATTGGAAACATTAGCTTTAGTAAGAAGAGAAGAAAAATAAATTAAAGGAATTAAAATTGGCAATGAGGAAATTTTCACTCTTTGAAGCTGATATGATGGTATACTTAAAGAATCAGAAATATCATCTAAATATACTAGAAACAATAAACAAGTTCAACAAGGTAGCAGATCTCAAACCCACAGAAATCATCAGATTTATATATATGAACAATAAAACTCAAGGTTAAGAGATAGAAAGAGAAATTCTATTTAAAGTAACTGCCGATATCATTAAATACTTGGAAATCTGTCTCCCAAGACAAACCCAGAACCTGTTTGAACACAATTACAAAACATTTTTCCACACAAATGAAGTCAGCTCTAACCAATGGAAAAATGTCAATCACTCATGGTTCGGCTGAGCCAATATAATAACAATGACAGTTCTACCTAAATTAAGTTACTTATTCAGTGCCAGACCAATCAAACTAACAAATAACTATTTTATCAAATTAGTAAAAATAATAATAAATTCATCTGGACCCACAAAAGATCAAGAATATCCAAGGAACTGATGAAAAAAATTGTAAAGGAAGGTGGATTTGCACTATTAGATCTAAAACTATACTATAAAGTGGCAATCATCAAAACTTCTTGGTACTGGTTAAGAAACAGAGTAATGGATCAGTGAATTAGGGTAATGAAACAGTAGTTAATGACTTTAGCGGTCTATTTTTTGACAAACCTAAAGATATAATATGACTTTAGTGGTCTATTTTCTGACAAACCTAAAGATATAAGCTTCTGTGATAAGAACTCACTATTTAACAAAAATTGTTGAAAAAACTGGAAAATAGTATGGCAAAAACTAGGCATAGATCCACATCTCATACCGTATACTTAAATAAGGTCAAAATTAGTTCAGAATTTAGGCATGGAGGACAATACCATAGATTAATTAAGATAATTAAGATATTATGATATTAAGACCTAGGGAAAGGGGAAATATTTATGACCAAACAAGGAAAAGAGTGCAATTATACATTGCATAATAGAAGATTTTCACACTATTAAATTAAAAAGGTTTTACACTAATGAAACCAATGCTGACAAGATTAGAATGAAAGCTAGAGGTTCTGATAAAGGGCTCCATTTATAAATTATGTAGAGAACTCAATCAAATTAATAAGAATTCAAGTCATTTTGTAAGAAATTAAAGCTGTATATAATCATATGAAAAATATGATTCAAAATATTACCCATATTGGGGGAGCACCTCACATCTATCACATTGGCAAAGGTGACAAAAAGGAAAAATGATCTATATTGGAGAGTTTATGGGAGAATTGGGACATTAATGCATTGTTGGTGAAGTTGCGAAATAATCCAACCATCCTGTAGAGCAATATGGAACTATGCAGAAAGAGCAATAAAACTGATCATATACTTTGGCCCAACAATATCAATACTAGCCCTATCTCCAGGAAAAAGTCATAAAAAGTGACAAAAGTCCTACATCTTCCAAAATAATCATATCAGACCTTTTTTGTAGTGGCAAAGAACTGGAATTTGAAGGATTTACCAGGATTTACCAAGTATGGGGAATGGCTGAACAAGTTACAGTATCTGAATGTTATTAAGAAATATTGTTCTATAAGAACCATGGTCGGACTCTTGAAAAGCCTGGAATGAATTATAGGACCTGATGGGAGAAGAGTTATGTGAAGGGAGCATAAGGAAGAGAACATTGTACACTGTCACAACATTGTTAGTTGATGAACTTTGATGAATACAGCTCCTCTCAGCAGTTCAGAGAGCTAAGACAAGCCTGGGAGACCTATTTTGAACAATGCTATCCAAACCAGACTAAGAAAACCAAACCAAAACAAAACAACAACAAAACCTACAGAATCTGAATGAACATCATGTTCACTTTTTAAAATTTTCTCTATTGTTTCTCCTTTCTATCTCATAACTTTCTTTCTTTTCCCTTAGTTCTAATTTTTCATATAGAAAATGACTAATCTGTAAATAGGTTAAACACAAAAGTCTATGTCCAATGCTCACCAGGCTTTTCATTTCTGAGGGGAGGGGGAAGGGAAAAGAGGGTGGAAGGAAATTATTTAACTTAAAAATATGCATTTGCATGTGGATGAATCTTGGAAAACTTTTATAACACATCACTGGAAAAATAAAATATCTATTGGAAGAATAATATTCAAATGAACTAAAACTCTGCTTCTAAGGGCAAGGGTGCCCTCTCCCCAGGTTTATAGGGTTTGTGCATCTGTTTTCACAGATAGTTTTAGGATCATATAAATTTTCAGTACTTCCAAAGTGACATGCTCTAAAAAGAGGTGTGTTTACTACTCTTCTGGTCTTCAAGCAATCAAAAAGTTTTTTTCTTTTTCTGCCCTGGACCTATGCTGAGGGTCTCCATTCCACTGTGACCACATGCTCTGATGTGGTAGGACTTCTCCTTACCCTGCGACTAACACCTAGGACTATGACACAGATCCAAATATGGGTAAGGTAATAATGTCCAATCTGCAGGACTGTCAAAAGGGTCCTGTAATCTTCTCATCTGTTGTTTGACACCTCTCCCCTTACTGGGCTGAGATCTCTGGAAGTAGCTACTGTTGTGTCTGATTCACTCATTCCCAAAGTCTGTTACTGGTTTGCTCAGGTGCTGGTTTAATCTGAATTGTACTATGTTCCGCTCTTACTTGTCATGGGCTGAAAAATTGTTCTACCCTGTTCTTTTGTGAGTTCTGCCACTTGAATTTGTTTTGAGGCACTACTTAAAAGTATTTTAGAGGGGTTTTGGTGAAAGCTAGTTGAATCACTGCCTTTTCTCTCACATCTTGGCTGTGCCATGTCTACTTATTTTTTTAACTTTCTTGAAGTAACCCTTCAACTATTGGATGTATCACCCTCAGGGAAGTTCCACTTATTGATAGTTATGGTTGATGAGGGGTTGAGTGTGGAAAGCTTTCTTTTCTTCCTCTCCCTTCACAAGAAGAAAAGAGGTAGATGAGTCTTTGAATTCTATTGCCAAAGTGATGCCTCTTCATGATCTAGTGTCTAGGATCTTGATAAATCTTTTCAGAAAATAGTATTTCTTCTTCATAGAGGGATAATTTGGTTAACATGTCCTTAACTTAGCTTATCACTTGAGAATGTATCCTGTGTTTCCATCCACAAATCTATCCAAAATCAATTAAACTTAGGGGTGGGAGTTGAAGTTATTTCAAGATGAGAAAGATTTATGTGAAGAAGGGCAGTCTTTGTAGAATGAAAAAAATAAATGTGTGAAAGTAAGTCGAAATTTGCTATTGGAGAAACAGCAATAAAACCAATACATGTGGAGAGAGAGAAAGAGCACAGTATGAGGACCTGTGTAAAACAAGGTATAGAACTAAGACAAGTCCAGGTAATAGAGACTTTTGAAACTATGCAGTGAACATGGAAGGGGAAAGACATAGATTTAGAGGAAGAGATATAGCATGAGGTTGGCAACCTTGCTGCAAATTGAAATGTTAGGTACTGCCACTTTTTGTATATTTTCAGTTTATTTACCAGGTCTGTCAAATACTATGTGATAGAGAGTGAGTCTATTTTGCTTTTTGGTAATGCCAAGGCAGTAGCAGATCTTTTGTGGGCAAAAAGTTGAAGCCCTTCCACCTATATAGAAATTTCCTATAAATTAAAAATTTAGTATCTCTATCACCTGAAGACTTTTGTGTTTAAAACAGGATATATTTTGAATTCTATTAATAAAATTTGTGCAATAAAATCTTCATCTATTCATTAAATTGAAAATTTTGAATTTTTATGAGACATGATTTAGTGGTAGTCAGTCTGTTAACTGATTATCTAATAATTTTAACCATGACTAGAGCAGAAAAATGGCACCATTTTTTTTCAAAAAGTGTAATTAAAAATATTGTACTCATTGGGAGTTTTTGATTGTTTAGATATTGCCTACAAAATGGTTTAGAATGCACTGCCCAGAGGGGTGGAGCCAAGATGGCAGAGAGAAACTAGGAACTTCCTTAAAATCTCTCAGGCTTCCTTCAGAAACAATATTAATCAAACTTCTAAGTAGATACGAGAGTGAAAGAATTCACAAAAATTCACAAAAATTGGGACATTTTCTAGCAAGGTCTGGCTTAGGAGGAGGAAGAGTGTGACAACCAGTAGCACAGGTTATCAGGCAGAGGTTTTTAGCTTCAGGAGAAATCTGAAGCAGAGACCCCTGGAACCTTGGCACAGGCCAAAAGTAAAGCAGGCCTTTTTCATTAGGAATGAGTAGTTGGATGGCCCAGTCCAGTCAGGAAGCCACTAGGATTCTCACTATGGATGATCTCTCAGTTGTCCCTAACCCAGCACAAGAAATTTGGAATAGTGCCCAGGAACAAAACTCAGAATGAGCAAAAAAAGTCAGAAAAAAGTTGGGACAAAGTTATTCTGGAGAGAGGAACAAGATAAATGTCATGTCAGAAGAGAATGGCAGACAAAGTACTTCATGTGAAGCTGCAGAGGAGAATATAAATTGGTTTCCAGCCCTAAAAGACTTCTTGGGAGAGCTCAAAAAGTATTCTAAAATTCAAATAGAAAAACTGGAAAAAGAAATGCCCCATCTAGCAAAAGGAAGCATAAAAATTGATTAAAGAAAATAACTCCTTTCAAATACAATTGAACAAAAGGAAAAAGATAACAGTACCTTTAAAAATAATACTACAGAAATACAAAGGGAAGTAGAAAAACTAAATTGAAAAAAAACATTCCCTGAAGAATAGACTGGGACAAATAAAGCCTAATGAGTGTATGAGAGAAGAATCAATCAAGCAAAATTAAAAAAAAAAGAATAAAATATAAAATATCTCTTTGGAAAAACAATTTACCTGGAAAAGATCCAATGAGGTAATTTAAGAATTCTTAGTCTTCCTGAAAGCCATGATCAAAAGAAAACCTGGAAAATATCCTTCAGGAAATAATCAAGGAAAACTGCCTTGATATCCCAGAACTAGAGGCCAACATAGTCATTGAAAGAATCCATCAATCATCTCCTGAAAGGGATCCCAAAATGAAAATGCCAGGAAATATTATGTTCAAATTGCAGGATTATTATTTCAAGGAGAAAATCCTGCAGGCAGCCAGAAAGAAACAATTCAAATACCAAGAAACCACATTCAGGATCATGCAGAACCTGACAGCATCAATATTAAAGAATATAGGGGCCTGAATCAAGAGAACAAAATACACATTAACAACAACATAGTGAGATTATCAATCCTTATGGATGCAGCTGCTCTCAGGAGTTCAGAGAGCTAGGCCAACCCTTTTTAGACTACTCAAGGATAATACTATCCCCATCCAGAGGAAGAAAAACAAAACAAAACAAAATCAAAAAAATTCTTCAGAATCTGAGGAACTATGTTCATTTTTTTAGGGGTTTTTTTAGGTGTTTTTTTTTTGCAAGACAAATGGGGTTAAGTGGCTTGCCCAAGGCCACACAGTTAGGTAATTATTAATTGTCTGAGACCGGATTTGAACCCAGGTACTCCTGACTCCAGGGCCGGTGCTTTATCCACTGTGCCACCTAGCCGCCCACTATGTTCATTTTTTTTTAAAAAAAATGCCACATCTATTTCTTTTCCTTAATCCTAATTCCTCATACCAAAAATGGCTAACCTGTAAACATGTTTAACACATGTATAAGTACAATATTAAACTGACTGCTTGCTACTGAGGGGAAGGGGGTAGAAAGGGAGGGTGGAAAGAATTTTTTTAACTCAGAAATATGCATAGTTATATGGATGAATGTTTAAAAAATTTTATAACATGTATTTCAAAAAAATATAACATCAATTAATAAAAGAATCAATGGGCTTGGAATATGATATTCCAGAGGACAAAGGCCTTTGAATTAAAACCAAAAATCAATAACCTAGGAAAACTCAGGGGAAAAGATGGACATTTAATAAAATAGGTGACTCTCAACTTCTGCTTTTTTAAATTTATTTTCAATCATTTGCAAATGCATATTTTCAAGCTGGAACATTTTCTTCCACCACCCCCTTCCCCTCAGTGCTGAACAGTCAGGTTAACATTGCACATACATATTTTTGATAAGCTTGTTTGCAGATTAGTATTAGTTATTTTGGGTATGTAGAATTAGGATTAAGGGAAAGAGATGCTTAAGAGATAATTTTTATGAAGTATTCATCAGATTCTAAAGGGTTGTTGTTGCTGTTTTGTTTGTGTGTGTGTATGTGTGTGTGTGCGTGTGTGTGTGTGCATGTTTTGTTTAGTTTTGTTTTTCTTCCTCTTAATAGGGATTACATAGTCAATAGCCAACCTAACACAGTTGTCTTAGCTGTCTGAACTGCTGAGAGGAGCTGCTTCCATCAAGTTTGTTCATTTCACATTGTTGTTGATCTTGGTTCTACTCCTTTCATTCAGCATCAGATCCCATAAGCCTTTCCATGCTTCTTTAGAGTCTGACCATTTATGATTTCTTATAGAATAATACTATTCCATAATACTCTTGTACCATAACTATTTTAGCCATTTCTAATTGTTGGGCATCCCCTAAAGTTCCAATTCTTTACCACTACAAAAAGGGCTGTTATAATATTTTATGATTTCTTCTGGATATTGACCTAAAATTGGAATTTCTGGACCAAATGGTATGAATGTTTTATTGCTCTTTGGCACAGTTCCATATTGACTTCCAGACAGGTTGGATCTGTTCAGTAATGTCCAAATCCTCCCCAACTTCTCCAATATTGATCATTTTCCCTTTTTCTCATCTTGACCAATCTGACAGGTGTGAAATGATATCTCTTTTTTAAAATCAATAATGATTTGGAACTTTTTTTAAAATATAGCTTTAATTTTTTTCATTTGAAAATGGTTTTGATCATTTATCAATTGGGGCATGACTTGTGACCTTATAAATTTGATGCAATTCTCTATATATTTTAGAAACAGGACCTTTTTCAGAACTCCTAGATGTGAAGATTATTTCCCAGCTTCCTGCTTTTATTCTAATTTTGGCAACAATAATTTTATTCATGTAAAATTTTTAATTTAATATAGTAAAAATCATTCATTTTGCAATTTATACTGTATTATAATTTATAATTCTTGTTTGGTCATAAATTTATCCCCTTTTCATTTATCCCTAGATAGAGTATTTCTTGGTCTAGTAATTTATCTATGGTGTCATTCTTTATGTCTAAATCTTGCACCCATTTTGACCTTAGTTTTTGTTATACTATTTTCCTTTTTTGCCATACTGTTTTCCCAAATTTTCTTGATTAAAAAAAAGAGTTATAAAGAAAATTTGAACTTTAAACTTGTGACTCAGTAGATACATAAAAAGGTAAAAAGGGGAAAAGAAAAAAGAATGAACTCCCCATCTTACCTTCATTAGGGGCAGTGATTATTATATAGATTGAAAAAAATCATCAGTAGTCCATATATAGGAACAAATTATTTATACAGATCTATGACATTTATATAGATACATAGATCTTTTATAGATTTATAGATGTGTGTGTATATGTGCATATTTATATATGTTTGTGTGTATGTGAGTGTGTGTTTGTGTACAAGTCAAGAAAATTAAAACAACTTTAATTTGCTTGTAGTTCACAAATCTTGTCTCTGTTTGTTTTGGGATATGCCATCCTACATATATACCTTCTTTTCTGCTGAAATACCAAGGCAAGTCCTGATAATTAGGACAGGATTATATGATAATAAACCCAAAAAGTCTTTCCTAATAGCCCCCAACTACATGCTTCCAATCCAGAAATAACCCATACCAATTCACTGCATGTGTAAAGTAAAACCTATACAATCTATATCCTTTTCTTCTTTCAGAGATGGTCTTCCCGGGTAGGTTGTGGCTCTCTTATAGTTGAACTCGATAAAACTTTGATAATTGCATGTACCAAAGAAACCAGAGTTATTTCATTTATTTATTTGTTTGTTTGTTTGTTTATTTATTTATTTATAGATCAGCAAAAAATGTCTTTGATGACTGTACTGCTGAAATGAAGAAATCCAAGCTCATTACCTTATGTTGTTATTAATGTGCATAATATTCTTTTAGTTCTGCTCATTTCACTTAGCATCAATTCATGCAAGTCTTTCAAAGCTTTTCTGAAATCCTGAAGTCAAGAGTACCTGGGTTCAAATCTGGTCTCAGACAATTAACAATTACCTAGCTGTGTGTCCTTGGGTAAGCCACTTAACCCCATTTGCCTTGCAAAAAAAAAAAAAACCTAAAGTAACTACAGAAAACATAAAATACTTGGAAATCTATCTCCCAAGACAAACCTAGAAATTATATGAACACAATTACAAAATGCAATTAACAGAAAAAAGTCAAATCTAAACAATTAGAAAAACATCAATTGCTCATGTTTAGCCTGAGCTAATTTAATAAAACTGATAATTAAATTTCTTTTTCAGTGTCAATCAACCTGTCAAAAAACTATTTTTACTGAATTTGAGAAAAAATAGTAACAAAATTTATCTAAAGGAACAAAAGTCAAGAATATCAAGAGAATTGATCAAAACAAATGCAAAGGAAGGTAACCTAACTATACCAGATCTAAAACTATACTATAAAGTGACAATCTTCAAAACTGCCTGGTACTGGTTAAGAAATAGAGGAATGGGTAGTAGATTATAATAGGTGAAAAGAAAAGATACTGCAGAAAATGACTATAATAATTTCTTGTTTGACAAACACAAAGACATTAGTTTATTGAATAAGAGCAAACTACTCAACAATAACTGCTGGGAAAACTGGAAAATTGGAAAACCAAAGCTGGCATGTTACCCACTTCTCACACTCTATACCAAAATAATGTTAAACTGGGTGCAAGATTTATACATTAAGGAAGATTTCATAACCAATTTAGAGATCAAGAAATATTTATCTGTCAGATATATATGGAAAAGGGAGAAATTTATGACCAAGCAAAAAGTAGAGAAGATTATAAATTGCAAAATGGAGGATTTTGACTTAATACATTTAAAAATTTTGCACTAATAAAACCAATATAGTCATGATTAGAATGAAAACAGAAAGCTTGGAAAAATTTTCATGGCTAGTAGTTATGATAAAGGTGTCATTTATAAAATATATGATGAATTTAATCAAATTTATAAGGTTACAAATCATTCCCCAATTGATAAATGGTCAAAGAAAATGAATAAGGTTATCAAATGAAGAAAAATTTCAGGTGAAGTAAAAATGAAAAAAATAAATATACAATCATAAGAAAAAATGCCAAATCATTCTTGATTAGAAAAATACAAATTAACACAACTATGAGTGCCACATTTCAACTATCAGACTAACTAAGATGACTGAAAGGGAATATAATCATTGTTGTAGGGACTATGGAAAGATTGGAACATTGGGTACTGTTAGTGGAGTTGTGCACTCATCTGATCATTCTGAAAACATTTCGGGAACTATGCCCAAAGAGCAATAAATTTGATCATACCCTTTGACCCAGAACTACCAATACTAGGCCTATATCCAAAAGAAATTCATAATGGGAAAAGTCCCACATGTTCCATAAAATTTATAGCAACTCTTCTTGTCATGGCAAAGACTTGGAAATTGGATGTCCATCATCTGGGGAATGTCAAACAAGTTACAGTATATGAATGTTATGGAGCATTATTATTTTATAAGAAACCATGAATGATTGGACATCAGAGAAGCATAAAAAGAATTAAACGAACTGATGCCAAGTGAAGGGTGTAGAACCAAGAGATCACTGTGTCCATTAACCTGCTTTGGGCAATAACATCCATTCAGAGGAAAGGAAAAACAAAACAAAACCATCAAAATCAAAGAATCTGAATGGATACTTTATGCATTTTTTAAAAAATTTCTCTTGAAGTTTTCCTTCCTATCCCATGGCTCTCTTTCTTTTCCCTTAGTCCTAATTCCCTTTGTTCTTATATGTAAACATGTTAAATACCAATATGCAAGCACAACTTTTACCAGACTATTTACCAAACTATTCACATTGAGGGGATAGGGGTAAGAAAAAAGGGTGGTAGAAATATGTGTAACAAATATGAAAGTGGATGGATGTTGAAAAAAATTTCATAGCATGTAATGGGAAAAATTAAATTAAATTAAAAATTAAAGTTTCTAGAGACATCAAAAATGAAAAGAAAAAAATTGATATTGAATAAGAGAAACTCCAGGATACTCAAAAATAAGAAATTTTAATATAGAATATATCATTATTATGATATGTTGTTAGAAGTTAACAATCTTTTTTCACACACTCATAACCTATTGTCCATAGATTTGTGGGGATGAAAGTAAGTTATAATTTCTCTTTGAAAATCTCCTTAAGTACTGTACAGAACTCTTTAACTATTTGTTTCTTTAAGGAGGATTTTGTCTAAAAAGGGATTTACTAAACTACTAACCATGGTATTGGAAGGTCAGGGGACTGTGTGATTTTTTCTTTTTTCTTTTTTTTTTCTTTTTTAGATTTTTGCAAGGCAAACGGGATTAAGTGGCTTGCCCAACGTCACACAGCTAGGTAATTATTAAGTGTCTGAGACCGGATTTGAACCCAGGTATTCCTGACTAAAGGGCTGGTACTTTATCCACTACACCACTTAGCTGCCACAGGGAAGTTCAATTTTTACAAAAGTCAACTTGTTTGATGCATTAATTAGATTTAGGAGTAAGGATCTGGAATTTGAATTTTAGTTGTTTTTTTTTTCAAAAGGGAAATGGTCTACCTAAGTTGGGAGGAATTTCCTCTATAGTGAGGAAGGAATTTCAGAAGAAAAAAGATTACTTCTTCTCACAGATTTTGCAGATGGAATTAATACTTCCATCCAAAATTTGTCTTAATAGATTCTGAGGCTCCTTCTCCTTCTAAGATTCAAACATTCTCTGATTCATTTATTTTGAGTTTTACATTTTTCCCCATAATCTTATGGTATACATTAATCCAAACTGAATGTGATGAGAGAGAAATCATATCCTTAAGGAAGAAACATAAAGTATAAGAGATAAGAGACAGTAAGATCAGACAATAAGCTATCAGTTTTTTTTTTTCTAAATTAAAGGTAATTATCCTTGGTCTTTGTTCAAACTCCACAGTTTTTTCTTTGGATACAGATGGCATTCTCCATAGCAGACAGTCCTAAATTGTCCCTGATTGCTGCACTGATGGAATGAGCAAGTCCATCAAGGTTGATCATCACCCCCATGTTGCTGTTAGGGTGTAAAATGTTTTTCTGGTTCTGTTGATCTCACTCAGCATCAGTTCATGCAAATCCCTTCAGGCTTCCCTGAATTCTCATCCCTCCTGGTTTCTAATAGAACAATAGTGTTCCATGACATACACATACCACAGTTTGTTAAGCCATTCCCCAATTGAAGGACATTGACTGAATTTCCAGTTCTTTGCCACCACAAACAGGGCTGCTATGAATATTTTTGTTCAAGTGAACTTTTTGCACTTTTTCATCATCTCTTCATGATATAGACTCAGTAGAGGTTTTGCTGGATCAAAGGGTATGCACATTTTTGTTGCCCTTTGAACATAATTCCAAATTGCTCACCAGAAAGGTAGGATGAGTTCACAGTTCCACCAACAATGTATTAGTGTCCCAGATTTCCCATAAACCTTCCAACAATGATCATCGTCCCTTCTTTTCATATTGGCTATTCTGAGATGTATGAGGTGGTAACTCAAAGAAGCTTTAATTTGCATTTCTCTAATAAATAAAGATTTAGCGCAATTTTTCATATGATTGTGGATTGCTTTGATCTCATCTGCAAATTACCTTTGCATATGCTTTGACTATTTGTCAATTGGGGAATGGCTTATATTTCTATCAATTTGTCTCAGTTCTCTATATATTTTAGAAATGAGTCCTTTGTCGGAAATACTAGTTGTAAAGAGTGTTTACCAGTTTACTTTTTTTTTTTGGATCTTGTTTACAGTGGCTTTGTCCTGGAGATTTTTTCTCAGGGAATTCAATGATGGTTTGTTGAATTACTTTTTCTGAGGTAGGGTTGTTTGGCTATTAAATTTCCTCTTCATTTAATATGGGAAAACTTATTTTTTTGTAAATATTCATCCATTTCACTTAGATTGCCAAATTTATTGGCATAGAGTTGGGCGAAATAATTCCCGAATTATTACTTTAATTTATTCCTCATTGGTGGTGAGGTCACCTTTTCCATTTATGACAACAGCAATATTTTTTCTTCTTTCTGTTTTTTAATCAAATTGACCAGAGGTTTATCAATTTTATTGTTATTTTCATAAAACCAACTCATGGTTTTATTTATTAATTCAATTGGTTTTTTTTTACTTTTGATTTTATTAATTTCTCCTTTAAGATTTAGAATTTCTAATTTGGTATTTAATTGGGGGTTTCTAATTTGTTCTTTATCTAATTATTTTTAGTTGAATATTTAGTTCATTGATGTCCTCTTTCACTAATTTATTCATGAAAGTATTTAAAGATATATCTCCTGACAACTGTGTTGAGTGAACCCCATAGGTTTTGGTATGTTCTTTCATTATTGTCATTATCTAGGGTCAAATAATTGATTCTTTATATAACATGTTGTTTTATCCACTCATTCTTTAAAGTGAGGTTATTAAGTTTCCAATTATTTCTGGGTCTATATACTCCCTGGCCCACTATTTCATATGATATTCTTTAGGTTTTATTTTTTTTTTTTGCAAGGCAATGGGATTAAGTGGCTTGCCCAAGGCCGCACAGCTAGGTAATTATTGTCTGAGGCCGGATTTGAACTCAGGTCATCCTTACTCCAGGGCCAGTGTTCTATCCACTGCACCACCTAGCCACCCCTGCATATGATTTTTATTGCATTATGATCTGAGAAGGATGCATTCACTATTTCTGCCTTTTTGCAATTTATTATTAGGTTTTTATGCCCTAGTACATGATCAATTTTTGTGTAAGTGCCACGTAGTGCAGAGAAAAAGGCACATTACTTTCTATCCCCATTCAATTTCCTTTATAATTTTACCATATCTAGGTTTTCCAACAAACTATTTACCTCCTTAACTTCTTTCTTGTTTATTTTATGACTCAATTTATCTAAATCTAAGAGCAGGAGGTTGAGGTCTCCCACTAGTAGAGTTTTACTGTCTATGTCTTCCTGTAGATATTTCAGCTTCTCCTCTGATAATTTGGATGTTATCCCATTGGATGTATACATATTCAGTATTGAAATCACTTTATTATCTATGGTACCTTTTAGTTTCCTTCCTTATTTCTTTTAATGCTATCTATTTTTGCAGCTGCTTTGTCTGAGATAAAGATTGAGACCCCTCATTTTTTCACTTCAGCTGAAGAAAGTATATTTTGCTCCAACCTTTTACATTTACTCTATATGAATCTCTCTGCTTCAGATGAGTTTCCTGAAAGCAGCATATTGTAGGATTCTGGTTTTTAAGCCAATCTGCTATTTGCTTACTTTTAAAGGGAGAGTTCATCCCATTCATATTAAAAGTTATGATTACTAACTTTTTATTGTGCTCCATGCTATATTCCTTCTGTTTGTATTCCCCCCTTTTTTCCCTTTATCCATATTCCCCACTATTTTATTTCTGAATACCACCCCATCAGTGTGGTTGCCCTCTAATATCCACCCCTCCCCTTTCTTTCCTCTTTCCCTTTTTCCCTTTTTCCTTCCTTTCTATTAGTTCCCCCTTTTCTTTCCCTCCCTCTCTCCATCTCCCCTCCCTTTTCCCCTTTTAATACTTGAAAGGTTAGATGTTTTTTAAGTTAACTGAGTGTGTGTGTAAGTTAACTTTAAGCCACATCTGATCAGAGGGAGATTTAGGTGTTTCTTATATCCTCCCTTCTTCCCCTCTATTACAACAGGTCTTTTGTTCCTCTTAATGTAATGAGATTTATCCCATTCAGTCCCCTCCCTCCTTCCATTTACTTCCTGTCCCCCTTTTTAAAGTGAAGTGTTTTTAAATAATTCTATCTGAGTCATGAAAAATCCTAAGTATCTGTAAATGGAAAATCCTAAGTATCTGTAACTTCTGACTAATTATCTTCTCTCTAATAGTGTTATAATTCTTGAGAGTTATTAGAGATTTTCTCCCAAGTAGAGATATAGCCAATTTGATTATGTTGGATAGAAGTCTCGTGGATAACTCATGAGTGTCCAACATTTCTGGCTAAGTATATTCTATCTGATAGAGTTACAATTCTCATGAGTTATGAGAATCTTTTCCCATGCTGGGATATGGCCAGTTTCACCTTATTGGATAGCAGTTTTTTTTTCTTTAACCCTCCCCCTTTTTGACCTTTTCATGTGTCTCTTGAACCTCCTGTTTAATGAACAAATTTTCTATTTACCTCTGCTTTTTTCATCAGGAATTGTTGGAAGACTTCCATTTCATTAAATGTCTATCTTTTCCTCTGAAAGAAAAGGTTCAGCTTTGCTGGATAGTGGATTCTTGGCTTCATTCCAAGCTCCCTTGCTCTACAGAATTTCTAGTTCCAGGCCCTTCAATACCTTAAGGTTGATGCATCCAGGTCCTGAATAATCTTTACTGCAGCTCCTTTCTAATTAAATTGTTTCTTTCTGGCTTCTTGCAGGATTTTCTCTTTTATCTGTTAGTTCTGGAATTTGGCCACAACATTCCTTGTTGTTTTCATTTTAAGATCTCTTTCTGGAGGAGATCGATGTATTCTTTCCATAACTATTTTGCACTCTGGTTCCATGATATCAGGACAATTTTCCAATACTAAATCCTATAATATTAGTCTAGGCTTTTTTTCTCTTCATTGTTTTCAGGAAGACCTATAATTCTCAGGTTGTTCCTTCTTGATCCATTCTCGAGGTTAGTGGTTTTGTTGATAAGGCATTTTACATTTTCTTCTAATTTTTTTCTATTTTTTTGGTTTTTGTTTAACAGGGTCTTGCTGTCTCATGAAGTCATTAATTTCCATAGACACCATTCCTTTTTTTAGAGAATAATTTTCTGTATTTACCTTTTGCAAATCCTTTTCCAATTGTTGTATTCTATTTTTGAATGAGTTTTCCTTTTGCCCAAGTGTATTTTTGAATGAATTATTTTATTTTTGTATTTTTCCAATTATATTCTCCTATGATATGTTTTCTTGTTGTAAGGTATTAATCTTCTCTTGGATTTTTTCCCCAAATTTTCCAATTGATTTTTAAACTCCTTCCTTATTTCTTCAAAGAGGTCTTTCTGTGCTGAAGACTAGATCATATTGTCCTGAGAGATTCTAGGTGTCTCTGAGTTAGAGTCTTTTCCTTCCAACAATTTTTCTATGGACCTTCCTTTTAGCTAGCCTTTCTTCATTTTACTAAGACCTTGTGTTGGGAAGGGGCTGGTTCAAAAAGATTTGGTGTTGGGATCCCTAGAGGCTTTACTCATTGAGTGTAATATTCCCCATCTGGCCAGTAGGGGTTTGCTAGAAGTTTTGCTCACTGAGTGTAATATCTCTATCTGGCCAGTATGGTGTGCTGACTGCTTTCATTGGAGTATATGTGACCTTAATTGAGGCCCTCTCCCTTGGCCTAGATACTTTTGTCTTGGATCAGTGATTGGCTATACCCTGGAGTGAGTTACCTACTATCCCTATTGTCAGTTGAGGTTGTTCTGCTGCTCATACACCTGCACCTGGGACAGAAGTAGTCTGTAAATGGGTTTGTTCTGGTCAGAGGCTTCAGCTGAAAGGGAGGTGTGGACTTTGAGTTCCTCCAGACCAGAGGAGCCCAGGGATAGATGTCGGCGGTTCTCCAGCACTAGAACTCTCCATCTAGTCCTGATGGCAAACTCCAGAGCGTCATATCCACCACCAATGCCTCTGCTCCCTAGCTGACCCAAGCCCCCTTGGTAAACCAGACTCTAGCTGGGCTGCTGATCAAGCTAGTCTGGTTCTCATGTTCCAGCCCAACAGTTATTCAAGGCAATCTGTGGCTGATCCAGGCTCCCAGTCTCTCACAGATCTCTCTGCACCTGGACTCACCCACAATTGCAAAAGACAAATCCTGTTATAGTTGTTCTCTTGGCTTTTCTTTCTGGGTTTTACTGATTGGATTTCTGTCAAGGTTGTTTCATATTATTTATGAGAGAAGATCAGGAGATTAGCACTGTGTCTGTCTTCTCTCCACCATGATGGCCAGAAGTCTCAACATTCTCTGATTCAAAAGTATTTGGTTTATTCTGGAAATGCAGAGACCAATGTGAATCTAAGGCTTGAGGCTATGTAGAGCAGAGATATTCTTTCTCTCTATTTTTACTGGACAGATAAAGACTGAAGAGGAATATTTACTTTTACAACTTCTTTTTTTAATCATCCCATATAGATTGCAAAGTTTTTTGCATATATTATTTCCCTTTGTAGGGAGATAACTTTCTAGCTCTATGAGGTAAATGCCATTAATCTGCTCACTTTACAGACAAAGGAGTTGAGGTTGAGAGATATTAAGTGACATAACAAAGGTCACATAGGTAGAGAATATATGAGAAAGGATCTGAGGATCTTCCTGACTCCAAATCTAGTATTCCAATCATTGTATTACCTCTCTGCTTCTCAACTGCTTTTTCCATTCTTTTAGAAATAACTATATGTAAATAATGTAACTAGAAGAGGAAAGGCATCATAGTGATTGGGGAACCATATAAGTGTCAGGAAAACCTGACACAGATATATTTTGAGTAGTGTGACTCAGGCAACTTGGTTAATCATTTAATCATCCAGGCAAATTGAAGGCTATAAGGTGCAGAGCATTTGCCTATGTGCATTGAAAAAAATAATTTTACTAATTAGTACCTTGTTATACTCATGAAAACATAAAGATGGAAACAGAGACAGAGATTGAGACAAAAAGATAGAGTCAGAGAGACATAGAAAGAGACAGACAAATCCAGAGGGATAGAGACACAGAGTGACAGAGAAAAAAGACACAGAAAAACAGAGCTATATACAGATACAGAAAGAAAAGAGACAAAAGGAAAACTGATGAGACAGAGGAGAGAAAGTTAAGACAGACTTTGAAAGAGACAGGGACATACAGAGAGAAAGAAAAAAGAGACATGGGGAAAAACAGAGAGGTTTAGACTTTGTACATAGAGAGAGACAGAGACTGATTTTCAGACCCAAGAAATATAGGCAGGCAGAGTAGAGAATGCAAGTCAATATAAGGAAAATACTAAGGATTGTGGTAATCTGGGAAGATTTCATGGAGATGACACCTGATAAGACTCTTAAAGGAAAATGAAAAATTCTAAGAGGCAGATATAATGATAAAATTAAATTTTCTAAATAGCAAATTATTAATTCAAATGAACTTTCTGTCTGTACTTCAGATTAATATGGTTGAATCTAGACATATAGAATTTTATATATTGAAGAGTTCTTTGAAATAATCTGGAATACTCTTTCATTTTACAGAAAAGAAAACTGAAAACTAGCAAGGATAACAGACTTACCAAGAAAAAAAAGGCACCTCAATTAGTGGTAGAGCCAACTCCAAAGCCATCTTCCAAAGCCGTCTGAAATAGAATCATGTGTTTTTAATGACTTTTACTTTACCATAATGGATGCTACCTTAAAGCAGTTAAAAGTATAAAGATGATTGTTTTGATTATGTTTCTTTATTTTTTATTTGTTCATTAAAAGATATGGCAATGTATGGAATACTTTTGCTATTTCTTTGTTAGAGATAAATGTTAACTGAGAAATGTTTAACTAATACATATTTAGGCAAAATTGACAGATCTTGATCTTGCTCCCACAAAATTGCAGTGATCATTGGTTATTCTTGGATTTTATAAAGTCAAAGATTTCCTTTTTTAAGTTCAGCATTCAAACTGCATGTGTATTGTTAAGAGAAACATCACAGATCATTATAAGAAGGATGTGTGAATTAGAGTCATTTATGCCCCAAAGCTAGGTCAGATGTTTTATAATTATTTGGGGTTTGGTTTTGATACATATTTGTGAATTAAACCATCTATAAAAAAATCAAAATATAACGAGTATACATACAGGAGCCAGAGAAACACAGTAAATTGTCCTATTGCACAACTTTAAAAATGTAAATGAACTAAATATGAAAAGCAAGTGTATGTGCCACTCAGCTGAACATTAGAGAAATAGGCAATATTTATTTTTTCAGTTTGCATTTTTTTCCCTTTTTAAGAATGTTATTAACATGTTAAGTTGATCCTCCATGAAGATCTGAATAAGTGGCATAAAATTAAATGGTGTGAAGTGGTTGTTATGAATTTGTGGAAACATTGATAAGATATATGTCTAAATTTCTCAGTGGAATCAGGGCAAAAATTAATGTTTCATTGCTCATCAGTGCTTATAAAATGCTTCTTATTGGCTTAGGTTAACGTCCAAGAACAAATCAGACATAAAGATGGGTGAATTAATTTTAGTCAAAGAGACACTATAGTGCTTGTGCCCTAAGGTTAGTTGATAGAAGTTGCACTGCTCACCTAGTACCTAGTAGAGTAAATGGGTTGTGTACATCCCATAATTTGCCAATTTAGGAGCAATTACACATTGATTTTGCTTTACTAACTTGATGAAGTAGGTCACTTAGTCAGTCTTTTGAATCATTATGTATGGACCACCACCTAACTTGTAGAAGATAGCCCTGTGTGAGTTGCTGTGCTTAGCAAAGAATTCTAAGTATAGATTGGCTGTCTTATAGTGAAAAGAACCCCATATTTAGAATCATAACCCATTTTCAAATGTTTATTCTCCTTGTGAGCCTATAGGAATTTCCTTAAATATTTTCAGTTCTTTTTTACGTTTCAAATGGCAGTCAAGCTAGATGCTGGGCCAGTTTCTTCATTTTTAAAGTTTGTTTCACAGGGTTTTTGAGACTTGAGTGAGATAATATATAACATTTTTTTCTAATAAATAATTCTATAAAATTATCATCACCATCATGATCATTGGTAATAACAATGTCACATTGTATTTTAACCTAAAGTTTCCTGTTTGTTCTGTTTTTTTTTTCCCTCAACAAAATTTCAAATTAAGTCCTTGTTAAACTCATGCAAAGGATAATTAGTCATGTAAACATTGATTGGAGAAACAGATATAGTAAAGCATAATATCACTGAGTGAATGAATGAAATAAAGATTGAAAAATTATTAAGTGCTTGTTTGCTAATCATTTTCATAATGAAAATTGACTAATATGTAAGCATGTTTATCAAAAATATCTATGTACAATATAACCTGACTGTTAGCCACTTAGGGGAGGGGCAAGAAAAGAACAATGGAAGGAAATTTTGTAACTTAAAAATATACATATGCATATTGATGAATATTAAAAAAATAGGTGACCTTTAAAAAAATAATCAAACAAGGAAAACACACGCAAATATACATACCTGCAAGGAAACATACTCAAAACAATAGTTTAGCAGTTTATTCATTGCTTTAATATGTATATATATATATATATATATATATTTAAATTATGAACTTAGGGACAGTTATTCCAATTTGGAAATGATAGAACAATATAGGATAAGGAATTCTGAGCTAACAGGATAACATATATTTCAATATTATACATTGTTCTAGTAACCCTGACCATTCCTCCACCCACCTCTTCTAGTTAGTATAATAAATTTATGTGTAACCAGTACAAAGAGGCAATAGCAGGAAATAAGATTACATAGAAGTAAATGGACATCACATACTATTCATTCCTAAGATCAAAGGAAAACAATCAATAAATTGTACTGTATGCATATATATATATGTATATATATATATATGAACCAAAATTCATATTGTGACAGTATTGCTGAATCAGTAAAAGCCTTCAAGGAGCCCTTTGATTCTATGATATATAAATTTCAAAGGAGTTTCAGACATACTCAATAAAACCAGAAGATCACCAAATGAGAGACTGATAATTTTGATATGAAGGGTAAAATTATCTTTTAATCATCCCTTTGAAATGATTTGGATATGTTAATGATCTATTACAATGACAGGGTTAAGAGTTGGTCTATCTCCCCCCAAAACACTATAAATGTCAAATATAAAGTCCGAATTCTCAAACATTTTTCTAGATCCATAAGGTCCATGGTGACCTGTGAAAATAGGAGTGTTATTCTTTGCCTTTTCTCTCCATTTTCAAATTCTCTCCATCCTTCTTCCTGTCTCTCATCACCATCCCATCTTCCTATCCTCATGTAGTTTGCCTCTGTACTCCTTTTGTTACTTGACACACTTCTGTGACTGCAGACTCATATGTTACTGCCATTATAGACTTTCTCAGAGAGTTTTCAAAGAATTGGGAATGTCTTCATTCATTTCATAATTTCATAAATTAATTGTCTATATATACACACAAATATATATATATATACATATATATATATATGTATATATATATATAATGTGGGAATATAACAACTGCTCTTCTAGTAGTATCACAATCTGATATATTTATGTCTCTTCTGAATACTATTTGAAAATAAATTCATTATTTTTAACTGAATATTACTGATCACCCTTTCCTCCATGCCCAAAGCTTTCATTTATATCATGTAAGTATGGTCAAGCAAATAAAACAATGGGTTTTGAGTAAGTCTTAAAATGTAGAACTGTTTCTAAAATCTATGTCTGATTCATCAGTTCTCTGCCAAGGAATAGAAATTAAACTTATTTTCTTTGAATAGCAGTGAATTCAGTACCAAATTAAAAAAGGACCCTTGATAACTATGAAAACTAACAGGCGAACAAAAAAATTGAGAATGAAATTACTTTAACAGATCAAAATCATAAAGTCCTTATGGCCCCTAAATTCATTACATTTTCCACAAGGGGCGAAAGAAAAAGAACAAATTTTTGACTTCTTTCTCCTTATTCTAATACATGAGGGTATAAAACTCAATGTGAATAAATTTCTTTTCATGTAATGCTCAATCCTTAGAGTACTAAGCTTGGAAGAATCAAAGAAAAGCAGGAAGATTATAGATATATTTGCATTGGACTTGCTACAATATTGAACCATCTTTAATTATTGTGCTCTTCATTAAAATTGGCCTTTGGTGATCTCATTATATTTCTGCTAAAAAGCTGTGACTTTTTAAAAAAAGTTTCATTAGCTGATGAATTTTAGTTGATTCCAGAAGGTCTTCTTGCCACCCCAAACCTCTTATATTAGTAAGACTTTGAATGACATTGACATTATTTTATCATGTTTAACTATATGGAATTTAGATGTGGGGAAGAAATTTTCTTTGTCAAACACAGTATTTATTCTCTTTAAGGCTTCTTTTTCTTAGGATTAATTTCCCACGTTGCTTGATTCGCTGTAACATATCGTTTATTGTCTTTGAGAAAGCCGAGAGAGATAGAAAGTGGCAGGAAAGATAGAAATATAGGAAGCTTTTTTTTCTTAATGATTTATTTGACAGTAGAGAAATTAGTCAACCCTCATGGGAGCTATTTAGAAGAAGAATTTCTTCTCTGAGGAAAATATTCAATTACTAAATCAATTGGGAAATATTTATAATGCAAATACAAAATGTCAGTATTGTATAAGGTGTAAGATAGGATAAAATACTTTACTATCATACACTTTATAATGGCTCAGATTCCACTTTCTTTGTAGTACTTTCTCCTTCTTCACTCTATCTTATATTTAGCTATCTGTTAAAACTATTCTATTCTCTAATAAATATTACCTCCTTGAAGATAAGAACTTACCCTTTCTCTTTCTACTCCTTGAAACAACATAGTGCCTTTAACATAGCAATTGCTTCATATATGTTTTTGAATTTCATTGAATAGAGAAAATGTGGATGGAAAGACAATCCTAATAAATGAGAAAATATGAAAAAACAAGTTAATAAAGAATTGCTCAATTCTTTCTCTGGTTTTATGAATGGAAAATATTCCCAGAAGTGAGAGGGGTTTAATATTTTGCATAATCTGATAAAGTTTATGAAGAATATGGGATTGATATTTAGCTTTGAATAAGGGTAGAGAAGCATTCTATATGAGGAGAATGGTAAACAGATCTAAGAAAGTGGTGATCATCATGGTCAGTCTATAACCATGTAAGAATACCAATTTGACTAGTAATTGAGGAGGAGAATGTGGCAGGTAAATTTATAGAGAATTGAAATGGTTTTACTAAAATCTCACAAATAACTAGGAGAGCTAGAATTCAAACTAAGGACCTCTGACTCTTCCATTACCATGCTGAAAGGAGATATTGGAGTGATTTTAAGGTGAAATGTCAATATAAAGGCTATTGTTATATAACCATAGGAAATTATAAGACTTATCCCTGATGTTATAGCTATGGTCAGGATTACTATACTTACAAAGAAGGGAGAAGACTAAGCATTTAAGCATTATGTAGATGCTGTGCTAAGGGATTTAGAAATATTATATTATATTACTTTGCAACAATTCTATTAGTAAGTGCCATTATGATCTCCATTTTACACTTGAAAAAATTGAGCCAGGCAGAGTTTAAGTAGTTTACACAGGATTGTATCTATCTAGTAAGCATTTGACAGCAGATATGATCCCATCTTCCTCAATCCAGGTCTGGCACTCTATGAATTTCACCAACTGGCTATCTCCCTTAAGCATTATTAATATTTATACTCTCTGTCATTGATAAAATATGACCCTTAAAACCTAAATCATCCTTCATATTATATATATATATATATATATATATATATATATATATATATATATATATATATATATATACATATATATGTATATGTGAAGTGGAGGAAAGAAGGGGGGGAAGTAAAGGAATACAAAACATGCAAGGTGATGCTTTGTACATTCCAAGGATGCTATAGTTGTAAAAAAATTATAAGGAAACAATCCTAAAGTGGCTAATTAGTCTCTGATAATTCCCTATGTATTATCACTCAAGTCAGTGACATTGCTCATAAAAATCTAAGAAATAGATAGTGCTAGCATAAGTTTATAGGCTGGAGCTAATAAGTTCCTTCATATTATAGTAGATGGATACAGAGAATATTTATTAAGCATTTGCTTTCTCTTTGTCAGACATTGTGATAAATGATGGGCATAGAAAGTAAGGAATGTGAAATATATCTTATCCTCAATGAACTTGCACCCTAATGGGAAAAGGCAGCACATAAAAGGAAGTTTAAAGTGCTAAAGCAGTCAAACCCCAAAAATGTAAGAAACAACCAAACAAATTAATACTTTCATCACATGTTAATAAAATTGCTAAGGGATGGTTACCAGTTCTAGATCAGAGATTATTACAACTTTTAACCAGTAGTAGCCTCCAAGTCTCACAGAAACCCTCATTTACAAATTAGACAACAACCAATATAAAGGAATGATAACAAACAATAAAAACAACAAAAAGTTAATATCCAAAACTATATTAAACAAAATGAGAATTTAAATTTAATGCTTAATAAATCCAAAGATAAAAAAGTTGAAGGCTCTGAGGTCATTGAAAACCTTTACTTAATAAAAACTTCAGGGATTATCCCTAATAACAAATGAATGATTAAATGTTACAAAAATCTCAAATGATTTTTTAAAAAGTATATGTGCATGATTTGACTGCAGTTTTTAAGCCCTTACTGAAATATGACAGAAATAATTCAATAGGTGATTGTAATGGAAAGTAAAGCAGCAATTTGATAAAGCTATTTTCTCCTACAACCATCATCAATCAATGATTCTCATAGTACCTATCAGAAAATTAAAAGAAAAAAACTTTCAGGACCTGCATTTCGCAGTATAGACAATAGCTATATTAAAAACTGAAGGAGAAAAGGCAGAGTATCAAGGAATGTCCTTAAGAAGTATCACAACAGCATGAGTAAATTAAAATAAATTGATATTGTTATTGAAATTGGAAGTATCTTATATCAAGGTGGAACATATAGTATGTATACATAAGCATTTGCATGACAAGTATAGAAAAATTTTAATATTCTTTCAAATAATGGTAATAAAAAGAAACATTTAGAAAGGAATAAAATATGTATCATAATTTCAAAGGTCCCTTAATAATGAAAAGTAAAAGTCAATAGGTTTATGGTGTTCAATGGTTCAAAGAAATAAAATAAAAAAAATCAAATAGACATTTAAGAATACGCCATGAATGATAAGTCTTATATCTTCTGTCTTTAAAATTTGAAAATAATTCATGGCAAGTAGGATTTGAGTGAGGATGAACTGTGCTAAGTCACCAGCCTCACTGTTTCCTTCAGAGCCATCTTAGTCCAGTGATCAGATATTAATCAGGACAACTGGATATGTCCCTGAATATGAGGCTATCAGTATTAAATGACTTCCCTAATGTCACACAGCTAGCAAGTTTCAAATGACTGAGGCTAGATTTGAATTTAGGTCCTCTTGGTTCCATCATCAGTGCCCTATCCAGTGAGCTGTCTTGTTGCCCTAAAGACAGATGGTTGTAAATACAATGGAGGGAGATGGAAGAATCTATTTTTAAATAGATTTAAAATTTTTTTTATTTATTTTCCATTTATATGCAAAGATAGTTTTCAACATTAATCCTTTTACGTTTTTGAGTTTCACATATTTCTATCACCCTCCCTTGCCTCCCCTCTCCTCTTGCTAACAAACAATCTGATATGGGTTGTACATGTACAAATATATGTAACATTTCCATATTAACCATGTTGTGAAAGAAGAACTAAGGGGGAAAAACATAAAAAAGGAAAGAAAAAAAACAAAAGAGGCTTTAAAAACTGATCATAGTATGCTCTCCTTCACATTCAGAATTCCCATTTTTTTCCTCTGGATGTGGATGAAATTTTCCTTGACAGGTTTGTCAGAATTGTCCTTGATCACTGAACTGCTGATAGGTGGTGTATCATAGGTGAGCATATCACAATGTTGCAGTTAATGTGGAAAATGTTCTCCTTGTTTTTCTCACTTCATTCAGGTTCAGTTCATACAAGTCTTTCCAAGCTTTTCTTGTATTCAGTCACCTATATTACTCCCCAACATTAATATTTTATAGCTTGTTCAGTCAATCCCCAACTGATGAACATCCCTTCGATTTCCAAATCTCTGCCACTACAGCAAGAGCTACTATAAATATTATTGTGCATGTGGTAGTTTTCCTAATTTTTATGATGTCTTTCAAATATAAATATGGTAGTTTTGTTGTTTTATTAAAGAATATACAGTTTTATTAGATCCAAATTGCTCTCCAGAATGATTGGATTAGTTTATAACTCCTCCAACAATATATTAGTATTCCAGTTTTCCAATATTCTCTTCAACAATAATCATTTTCCTTTTTTTGTCATCTGAGCCAACCAGATAGGTATTTAAAAAATAGTTGTTTTTAATTTGCACTTTTCAGAGTATGGAACCCTTTCTTGGGACAAATCCATTGCAGAGTGGCCCAGTCCTTTACAACAAAAAGAATTCTCCCTGGGTCTTCTGTTGGCTTCTCCAAGATCATTTTTGTTACATGATGCCTTATGATGCCACTCTCCCTTATTCTAGATTTGGGATCTGAATTGGACTGTCTTTTGATCAATTGAGGGCAAGAGAGTCCTTCATCTATTCTTTCAGAACAGAGTTCACTATCATTCATGAATGACTGACCCATGTTCAGCTGGCTGTTTCACTCACAATTCCATGTTTCCCCTAACAATTACTTTAGCGACATCCCTCATGGAATTCTTCTCCATTCGGCCTTCAAAATTATCATCCTGTGAGATTGAAGTCTAGATAGTATATTAACAATAAAACAGTATAGTACTATGAATGGGAAGTTGATACTGTGCTAGTGTTAAAGTTATTTTCAGTTGTATCATAATGATGAGTAGCTCATGATTCAAAGATGGAAGGTTTGAGAGGAAAGACTGCAATGATGATTAGCACATAGATAGACAGATTAGAATATACCTGGTTGTTGCAGTTTTCACCACATAGCATGGACTAGCACTTTCCGAGTGTTGATGATGTGGTTTTGTGCTTCACTGTCATGAGAGGAACAAAACCCATTTAAGACCAAGGGACTCCTAGAGCAACCAGATCATCTCTAATGTCTGTTTCCTTTAAATCAGACCCTGGAATGGAACAATTTTGGTAAAGGCAAGAAAGAAGAATGCCTTGTACAGCATACTCCTCACAATAATAAACAGAATTTTGCAACTCACACACACATTTGATAGGTTACTATGGTCCTCTTTGACCCCAAAGGACTTGCGATAGTTTAATTTGCACTTCTCTATTCAACAATGATTTGGAACAGCTTTTCATATGGGTATAGATAGCTTTAATTTCTTCATCTGAAAACTTTCTGCTCCTGTCCTTTGATCATTTACCAATTGAAGAATGACTTTTAATCCTATAAATTTGATTCAGTTCTCTGTGTAGTTTAGAAATGAGTCCTTTATAAGAAACACTAGTTGTGAAAATTGCTTTCCAACTTTCTTCATTTCTTCTGATCTTGACTGCATTGGTTTTATTTGTCCATTTAAAAAATTAATAAAGTCTAACTCATCCATTTTGTAATTTATAAAGCTCCCTATCTCTTTTGGTCATAAATTTCTCCCCTCTCTGTAGATACGATAGAATATTTTTTTTCTTTTAATTAGTCTATGGTATCACCCTTTATGTCTAAATATTATACTGATTTCAACTGTATTTTGGAATAGAATGTGAGAATTGGAATAGTCTATGCCTATTTTTTGCCAAATTATTTTACAGTTTTCTCAAAAATTTTTGTCAAATAGTGAGTTCATATACCAGAATTAGTGTTTTGGTAGATTAGTGTGCTTATTTATTAGTTTCTTTTGTACCTAATCTATTCCACTTATCCACTTCTCTACTTTTTAGCCAGTACCAGATAATTTTGATGACTGTTGCTGTATAATAAAGTTTTAGATCTGGAGTGACTAAGCTACATTCCTTTGCATTTTATTTTCTTTAAGTCCCTTAGTATTCTTGACCTTTTGCTGCTGAAAATGAATTTTGTTACTATTATTACTAACACTGTAAACTAGTTTGAACAAACTATTTAATTGGGGAGAGGTTGTCATTTTTATAATATTAGCTTGGCCTAATCATGAACATTTGACATTTTCCCATTTATTTTGGTCTAACTTTACTTGTGCAAAAAATATTTTGTAATTGTGTTTGTATGGTTTGAGGATTAATTGGAGATTTTTAATTTGTTCCTTGTCTAGTTTTTTAGTTGCATTGATTTCTTTCTCTAATTTATTTATGTGAGCATTTAGATATGTAAATTTTCCTCTAACAACTGCTTTGGCTGCATCCACAAATTTTCATATGATATCTCAGAATTTTCATTATCTAGGAAGAAATTGGAAATTATTTCTAAGATTTGTTGTTTCATCTACTCTTGTTTTATTTATCAGCAACATGTTAGTGTCATAAAAGTAAATGGAAGATATTTTTCCTCTTTTTTTAAAAAATAGTTTATATGGAATTGAAATTAATTGATCTTTAAATGTTCAGTACAATTCATTGTAATTCTATCTGACCCGAGAGAGTTTTTCCTAGGGAGTTTATTGATGAGATCTTCTTTTTTTCTGAAATGGAATTGCTTAGGTATTTTATTTAATTTTCTGTTAACCTGGATAGCTTATATTTTTGTAAATATTCATCCACCCCCCCCTTTACTTTTAGATTTGTTGGCATATAGTTGGTCAAAATAACTCTGAATTATTACTTTAATTATTATCTTCTCATTGGTGGTGGGTTCATCCTTTTCATTTTTGATACTGATAATTTGCTTTGCTTCTTTCTTTTTTAAAATCTGATTAACTAAAGGTTTATCTATTTTCTTGCTTTATTCATAAAACCCTTAGTTCTATGTAGTGATTCAATTTTTTCTTTCTTTCAATTTTGTTAAATTCTCCTTTGATTTTTCAGAATTTCTAATTTGGTATTTAGTTGGGGATTTTAAATTTTTATTCTAGCTTTCTTAGTAGCATGTCCAATTCATTTATCTCTTCTTGAACTATAAAGTTTCCCCAATAATTGCTTTGGCTGCATCCAACAAGAATTTGTATGATGTATCATCATTGTCGTTATCTTGAATGAAATTTCTGATTATTTGTATGATTTGTTGTTTAATTCACTCATTCTTTATTATTAGGTTGCTTAGATACTAATTTATTTTTAGTTTATCTTTTCATGGCCTTTTATTATATGAGATTTTTATTTATTGATGATTAAAAAAGGGGTATTTAATATTTCTTCACTTCTGCCATTGATTGTGAAGTTTTTAATGCCCTAGTACATGGTCAAATTTTTGTGCCATTGACATGTACAACAGAGAACAAGGTATATTCCTTTTGATCCCAATTCAGTTTTCCCCAGAAGTTTATCATATATAACTTTTGCAAAATTATATTTACCTTTTCCTCTTTCTTCTTGTTCATTATTTGATTAGATTTATCTAATTCTGATAGAGGAACTTTGAAGTCTAATATAGTATTGCTGTCTATGTCTTCCCCTAACTACTTAAGCTAAAAATCTGGATGCCATACAATTTGGTTCAAAAATGTTTAGTAGTTATATTACCTCATTTCCTTTTCTACCTTTTAGGAAGGTATAATTTCCTTTCTTTTTTCCTTTTAATTTAGCCCATTTTGCTTTTGCTTTGTCTGCCAATAAGGATTGCTTCCTCTTTTTTTTTTCTTTTAGTTTCAATTGAAGTATAAGTTATTCTGCCCCAGGCTTTTACATTTACCCTGTATATCTTTCAATTGTGAATGTGTTTCTTGTAAACAATGTATTGTAGGATTCAGCTTTTTTTTCCCCACAATTTGCCATCAGCTTTTGTTTCTTGGGAGAATTCAACTCATTGACATTTACAATGTCCTTTTCTTTCTCCTTATACCTCCTTACCAATGTTTTTCTTTTGAATGCTGCCTCTCTCAATTTGCTCTCCCTTTTCTCAACCCACTACCCTTTTTCTTCTGTTCCCCCCCCTTTTATTTATTTTTAGTTTTTCCCTCCTTTTTTATCACTCCCTTCTTCCTTCTTTTTACCCTTTTACCCCTGCTTCCCTATGAGTTAGGATAAATTTCTAAAACTAGTTTGGATGTATCTCATTCTTTCTTTGAGCCAAATTTGTTGAGATTTGTGATCAGTGCTCACATCCTCCTTTCTTTACCTCTACTTCATTAGGTCTTTTGTGCTTCTTTGTTTGATGTTATTTATCCTCTAATGCCTCCACTTTCTTCTCTTAGCATAATAACTTTTGGTGTCCTAATTATATTAAATATGTCTTGTATCCATTTCCTCTCTTATATTCCTTTCAACTGTCCTGATAGAAATATAATTTTCAAGAGTCATAAGAATCATTTCATCACAATAAATTTATACTCACATCTCTTTCCAAGTAAAATCCCTCCAACTGATCCAGTAATCCTCAAGGGCTAAAAGTTTGATAACATCAAAATCAGTTTATAGCCACACACTCTAAGTATACTCCTTTCAAATTCCCTAAGTGAAATACAGTTCTCGAGAATTAAAAGTATTTTCTTCCTATGTAGTGACATATAGAGTTTAGATTTATTGACTAAAATTTTTCTGTTTTCCATTTACCTGTTTATATATTTCTTGAGTCTCGAACATGAAGATCAAATCTTCTCTTTACTCCTGGTCTTTTATTGAGGTAAGTTTGAAAATTTCTATTTTATTGAAAATCTACCTTTTCCCCTGGAAGTATATGCTGAATTTTGCAGGGTAGTTGATTTTTTATTGTAATTCAAACTCCTTGTCCTTTGGAACATTATATTTTCCAGTCTTTTGATGCTGAAACTGAGAAGTCCTGCATAACCCTGCTTTATGACTTTCTGGTATTTAAATTGCTTATTTTTGGTTGATTGCAGTATTTTCTCCTTTCTCTAATATTTGTCTATACTATTCCTTGTGATTTTTAACTTTACGTTCTCTTTGTGGGGTGATCTATGGATTCTTTCAAGGACATTTTATCTTCTTGTTCTCAGATATTAGGGCAAATTTCATGATAATTTCCTGCAAGATATTATTCAGGCTCATTTTTGTGATTGTGTCTGTCATGTAGATTAACAATTTGTAAATTATCTCTCCTGGATTCATCTATTTTGTCAATGTTTTCATTTTTTATGAAATATCAATGTCTCATAGAATCCTTCATTTCCATTTTCCAATTCTAATTTTTAGAATTTTCTTCAGTTATTTTCTTGAGTTAGCTTTTGTGTTTCTTTTTCAATCTCTTAATTTTACTTTTAGAGGAGTTGATTTGTTTTTCCATTTGGTCAATTTAACTTTTAAAGTTATTTTCTTTAGTCAATTGTTCATAATCCTCCAGGACTCATTTATTTCTCCATTTTCTTCTTTTCTTCTTTGGTTTTAAAAATCCTTTTTGAGCTCTTCCAAGACATCTTTTGGAATCTAGACCAATTTATAAATTGAATCTTCATAAGTATTTTGTCACTGCACTCCTCTTCTGAGCAGGCATTTTTATTGTCCCTCTAAGAATAATAGTTGACAATGGTTAGTACTTTTTAATTGTTTTGCTCATTTTGTTCATTGAATTCTACTCCTCTGATATAGGCTGTTTAGCTCCCTTTTTGCATAACTTTTTTTGTACTGAAGTCCAAAGGTATGGTCCTTGGATTTCTGCTCTGGCATTTCCAGTGTTCACAGCTTGTTTCCTAAGAAAGGGTTGTCCATTGCCAAACCAGCATTCTAGGGCTTGAATCTTTTCTGATCTGTGGCTGGGATTCCCTACTGCTGACCTGATGACCTGCTGACCTGACTCTCATTTTACCTACGTGAGACAGACCTTTTCTTGAAGTTCCTCCAAGATATCTCATTGAAAAGATGTTTCCTCTGCTTTTTTTTCTTGGATTCTATTATTTTAGGATCTCATTAGAGGTTTCATTCAAAGTTGTTTCAGTAAAAGTTCTGGGAGTTTTCAATTTCAGATCATCATTTTGGCTCCACCCTAGAAGGATTCCCTATTCT
The DNA here is from genome assembly GCF_037893015.1 of Macrotis lagotis. NCBI lineage: Eukaryota > Metazoa > Chordata > Mammalia > Peramelemorphia > Peramelidae > Macrotis > Macrotis lagotis. The sequence goes on along the minus strand of NC_133662.1, from coordinate 86,980,084 downwards.
AAACATATTTTATGTACAAGGCAAGAAGCTAAAGTATAGAGCTCTGGGCCTGGAATCAGGAAGATCTGATTTCAAATCTGGTCTGAGACACTAGCTCTGTGACTTCTGAGCACATCCCTTAGCCCTGTTTGCCTCAGTCTTTTCATCTGTATAATAAGCTGTAGAAGGAGAAAGCAAATCACTTCAGTATGTTTAATAAAAACAAAAGTCTCAAATAACAAGTGTGGTGTCAAAGAATTGACTGTGACTGAACAAAAACACAAGCTAGTCACAGAACTAAGTTCTTGTTATTATTTCATTTAATTCTTACAACAAAACTGTGAGACATTTTACAACTGAAATTCATAATTTAGGTGACATAACAACTGACACAGTTATAACATATCTAAGGTCCGATGTAAACCTAGGTATTCTCAGCTTAAGAACTAGTACTCTGACCTCCAAATCTATGAATACCTTTTCAAAAATTTTTAAGCATAATCTAAAATACATCAATTTAAATGATAATCAAACACATTAAAATGGCTATCAGAATGTGTAGATAAATATGATGTCAGAGCCTATAGATAAATAGATAACTATGAATGTGAATACTCATATTTAAGAACATTCAAGATTATCATGTTGAGGATGCACTTGGTTATTTCATATTATAATGCTTCCTTTATAATTTTGAGATTTTTAAAGCTATTTCCAGCAATAGAAGCAGTAGAATTGCTTGTCTGATCAAGAGAATTTCCAGGCTGAATAACTGAATAAACATCATTCCCAAGAGAACTGAATAAACACTGAATCATTGAGAAAAATTGCCAATACCCTATATTTAGTTCATTGGTTTACACAGGGTATGATGCTAATATGGTTTTATTACTATGGGCCTTTCCCTTAACAGGAAAAGAAATATCTAGCCCTTGCTCTTCATGTCTCTGGTGTCAGAAAATTTAGGGGACTATAGCTATAAAATTTTCTACATTCTGTGAGATGCAATGGTTGTGCATGCAATATTTTGTTAAGACAAAGGGTTTAATGTTGGAGAAGAATATTTAAGAAGTAATAAGATTGTTAACTATAAATTCACAAATTAAAAAGGAAACAAAGATAAATAAATTGAAAATAAATATATCCTTTCCATTAGGAAATAGAATAATATATTCTTATTGTATATTTTTTCTCTTATGAAATGATTTTTCATCCAAGGAATTGGGGTACTGGTTATGCATTTCATAGTGAAAATGACAGGCTCTAAAAATCTTATAATTTTCCCTTTGAAAAGTAAGTAACATGCATTGTTATTGTTTGTATTTTTTTTCTTTTGCTAATCTCTCATGCCCTGTATTTCTAATCTGGGGATTTATTGGAAGTGAAGTAGATAGACTATAGAATTGAGAAATTTTCCAATCATTCAATAATAAAGCGGACATCAAAAGGTTTGGCACCCCTCAAAAGTAACCCATGTCATTTATAGTCATGTCAATATTAATTCATATAGATTTAATAGAATCAGAATATAAGGACTTTGAAAAGTCAAATGAATATTATATCTAATAATTAAAATATTGAATTTTTGAATAGCAGGTTTGTCATATCGAAAATAGTATAAAAGGACAATTAATTTTGTGAAGTGTACTACTAATTTCCCCTACAACTTACCCTGACTTCTGTCTGCATCCATTTGTACACATCAAAAGTATCTACTTATTATTATATGCTTCCCTTGTTCTTTGTGTTGGGAAATAAACCTTCCATATTTCCTCATATTGAATTATTGCTCTTCCTTCAAGGCTATCTCAAAAGTCATTTCTTCAAAAAAAAAATTCCCTTATCCCCTACATCATAAGAAAGTTCTCCTTATTTCCCTATATTATTTTGTCTTGCTTTCTCTTTTGACCTTAATCCCTATCTTTTATTATATGTATCCTTGTATATGCCCTATTGCACTTTTAATATTATAAACTCCTTAGGTTAGAGACCATGTTGCTTTTTGTCTTTATATTCCCAGTATTGGTGCATTACCTTGTATATAGTTAGATATTTAGTAAATATTTGTTGAGCTGAAGATAATTGAATTGGTAAGACTTTAAAGTAATGACTGGGTAACATGGAGAAGGGAGAAGAGAAATATGGAATAAGGGAGACAAGCCAAGATAATATTATTGTGCTTAGCATATTTGGGCTGGTCATGTTATAATACATTATCTATAGCACAGATACATAGAATCTGGACCCTAGCCTCAGGGAATTAAGATAAAAAGAATAAGGTGGAAACAGTAGTCTATTGGTTAGCAGCTCTTGTTAAAGTTTTAGTAGGGAAGGAAATGAAAACTACTTCTAAAATAATAGTTTTTGCATTATCTATAGATGTCATCTGTTAACTCTACTTCTTTTTCTTCTATTTTTGTCTTCAATAATTGAATACGGTACATTGAAAGCTGTGATTTTCAGACATATTGAAATGTATTCCAAAATACTGGTAAAGAAATATTTTTAGTTTGTTTCAGAACAATCTCACTTAAATTATTAAGGTGAATACCACAAGTATGCAGATTTGTCATGGCCTCAGTTGATATTTGAAAGATCAGTTTCACAATTGAAATTTTGAATTTGTGCAAATACAAGTAAGTAAATGTGCAAATTCAAGTAACAACACCTACAGAACAATGCGGTTTTTCATATAAACATAAAAATCCTGATAAACAGTTATGACTTTAAATGCAGGCAAAGTCTGTATTTTTTAGCTTAGTTTTTTAAAAGAGGTATTTATTTATTTGTTTGTTTGTTTATTTATTTATTAGATGTGTTTTGTTTTGTTTGGGTTTTTTTTTTTGGCAAGGCAATGGGTTTAAGTGGCTTGCCCAAGTCCACACAGCTAGGTAAGTGTCTGAGGCTGGATTTGAACTCAAATACTCCTGACTCCAGCGCCCGTGCTCTATCCACTGCTTCACCTAGCCACCTGTTTAGTTTTTTTTTAAGATACTCCCCTGACAAAATAGGTATTTTATGTGTGTTTCCTACCTTGGCCATTTTTCACAGTACACTTGAAAATAAGGAAGTTTGATGGAACATAAAAAATTTTCTTAGAAAATAAGCGCCATGCCCCAAGACTGTGATCACAGAAACCAATTACACACCATGAATCAGCCAGTCACCCATGCTTGAAATAAGGACACTTGAATTTGTATGCCAAAAGTGGCAATGTATTTAATGTGACTTCTAGGAAACCTTTCATTAAATTTATGACTGATCCTCATTCCTAGGTTTCTTTCTATACATTGGACTCAGAGGGAAGTTCATAACTTTAGGAAACACGGGAAAACAGAGTGTGATCTGAAAGAATTTCAAAGTGCCGTGCTCACTTCAAAGTTACGTGGACCACAATTATTGAGACAGTTATATCAATCAAAGTATGTTTGGCTATCATCTAGCCTGATAATATACTCAGTCAGTTGCCTCAAAGTCAATTAGGTGCACGTACTTCTGGAACAAATTACTTCAAAACTAAGAGAAGCAAATGATAAGCAAGTCTTTGAGAAGAATTCAACAATTCTTTAAGATAGTGTTTGATGGCTATCTGAAATTTGAATTTGTTGGAATTTGATTTAATAGTCATAGACAATAAAATGAATATATAAGTAAAAGTTTCAGCTGGATACTCATTCATCATCTGCTTCGCCTATGTATTAAACTACTTTTTTTTAAATGGCAGCTGGGATAATTATGCAATTGCAGCATTAATCATATTGGTGTTCTTAATATTATGAAGCAATTTAGCAAGGAAATTATTAAGTTTATTGAAATTTTGATTTGAGGAGACTGAATGTACATAATTTTAAAAGATAAAGGCATTATGATTGGTTATAAATTATGAAACCATAATCAAGTTTTCATCTCCATTTATTGAGATTTTTTATCTCTTAAATAGAAGATCCCTTATTCTTCCCTTTTCCTTCTCCCAAACTGTGATACCCCACATTTCCACTCAAAATAATTCACAAATTTTCTATGAGAAAAATGTCTCTGGAATTCACTGTATCCTTTTAAAAATACATATATTATAAACAGTCCATGTATGGTTTCTTTTATAGGAGGAAATAAAATAATGGTGGTGGGGGTGAGCAATTGTCTTACAAATAGGGTATATTTCTAGGAACTAGAGGATTTTTAACTTGCAAGGAATGAAATTATTACAATTCACAGAAAAAAATGGCTACTTTTGAATTATTTGAATGTTCCATGAATTATTTAAATTTAATCATTTTGCTCATTATTGTCATTCTGATCATGGTCTTCATTGTACCTTTGCAGGTCAGTTACTGGTCGAAAGATTTCACATCTGATTTAAGAAGGAAAAAGAAATAATTTGTAGCACTCAGGCATCTTATTCATAGTTACATTTTATGTTTCTAATACTCTTCTTCTATTTATTGCTCATTTTTGTTCAATTCAGTCAAAAAGTTCTTTTCTGGGCATTCAAAATAAAGGCAATAATTTACTTCATATGGTTTTATTTTCCATATATTATTAACCAATTTATTAATAACAAAACACTTCTATTTAGTTTCTTATCTCCCTCCACTTGTATAGAGACTTCATTTATGTACTATGTATCATTGGTATTTTAAATGAAAAATTTACTTGCATACAAAGTAAGCCTATGTAATTAGATCACTTTAGAGCCTGGTACTGTACTACATATAACTTGAAATGCTTTTAAGAAGACTGTCAGAGGGGCAGCTAGGTGGTGCAGTGGATAGAGAATTGGTTCTGGAATGAGGAGGGCCTGAGTTCAGACAATCAGTCACTTAATAATTGAATAGCTGTGTGACCTTGGACAAGTCACTTAACACCATTGCCTTGGGAAAAGCAAACAAAAAAATAATACTACAAACTATTGTAGTTCAAAAACTGATGAGAAGAATGACAGAGTCTAGAATACAAATTTAATGGATATGAATAAGACATATACTAATTTGACAATATAAAAGTTGTATATGGACATGACTTGATTGGTGGTTTGTTTGTCCCCTCATACACACAAACACACACACACACATACTTCTTTTGCATCCCCAAGTCAAGAAAAGAATGCAGGTTCATATCATCCTATGAGAAAGAACGTTAATGCCTCAGGAAGATATGTTGACTGTGAACAAAAAACAACACCCAATTATTCAGAGGGAAAAAAAGCTGTATGATTCTATAGTGTTCCCCCTAGAGTTTATCTATGAAATAATTCAAAGGATTACATGCACATTTTTCATCTCTCTTATTTTCTCTTCTCAAAGGCAGATTTAGATTTTATGTGGTGGGGATAATACATACATATACATACATATACATATATACATTCATCAATATATATAATAATGGAAGAGTTTCCTAAAAGAATGAACTGCTTCATGGAGCCCTTCAAACAAATGTGTAAGAACACTTGGAGAGGATTCTTGATTATTTACAGATCTTGTAAGGTGATTTTTAAGGTTACTTTCATAGTTTACATTTTATCATTCTGTTAAATTGATTTTGGAATAGCTCCAATATAAAACCATTTGAGTCATTTCTGAAGTCCATGACTTAAGCAGGCTATCAAGCAGATCTGGGGTCAAATCCAGCCCCAGATATCTATTAGCCATGTGATCCTTGGAAAATCATTTAACCTCAATCTGCTTCAGTTTCATCAATTGTAAAATGGGGATAACAGTATGAATATCACAGTTTTGTGGTGGGGATCAAAGGAGATCATATTTGGAAATCATTTAGCATAGAGCCTGGCACTTAGTAAAGATTCTTTTGGTTCCCTCTTTCCCTCTTTTTAATGTTTTTAAAACTAATAACAATAAAGTATCAAAGACAACATGGAGTCATAGTTGACACAATTGTGAAATAATGTATGACTGCAAACCATTAAATGTTCATTTTAAGGATGATGAATTTATGAGGAGGTTAATGAGATTTCATAGCATGAATTACGAAAATTTCGATTTACTGTGCCTTTAAATGAATGAAAGGGTTTGGGGAAGGATTAGAGTTGAAGGAGTTGAAAAAGAAACCTGCCAGATACACCAATCATTATGTTTCTCTGGAGGTTAATGGCTTTTATATGACAGTTTGTGCTTTGCCTCACTTTAATTGGCTATATAATTTTCTTTGTGTCTTGCAGCTGACAACTCTTCAAGGACAAAGACTGAGCCCTGTGGACCAAAGAAACCCCAAATTGACAGATGCACTAAAAGCAATGGCTCAGCAAGTAAAAATTTGAGAACCTAAGTTGAAATATCCCATGAAGACAATGTCATCCCAATAAGGAAGAAAAAAATCCTCTAAATTTCTAACAGAGTCAATCAAGGTGAACTTGATCATTTTCAATAAAGCAGTGCCAAATAGTTGACATAAACTTCAATTTACAACAATGAACTTTATGGCATCAATTAGAAGAGAAATTTTCCATTAGAAAGATAATCCATAAGGAAGTCAGTTTAAGGTTGTTCTCTTCTTTCCCTTTCATGAAGCTTATTTGATTCAAAGACCTTAAAATTTTTACCATTAATATATACTGTCAACTATACAACATATTCCCAATGATCTCAGTTCCTTATTCTTGTTGCAACAGTGACCTAAAAGCACCCTTTCATTTTATTTTTATAAGTAAAGAGAATATGTATATATATATATATATATATATATATATATATATATATATATATACACATTTAAAACCATCAGAAAATATGTAATGAGAGTTTATTGATTAGAAAAGCCTGAGTATTTTCCTCCCAAAGAATTATGATTGAAAACAATTTTGGTAATGTTTCAATTTCAAAATCTAATCATTACCATTTTCAATGTCATGACTTCCACCTAATCCATACTTTTCTTTCCCAGATATACAGAAAAGCATAAAATGTTTTAGAGAATGTGACCTTTATCTTACCTTTGTTAAAAAAATACACTAGACAACTTATTGTTATAATAACAAGATGAAGGATACATACTTTCTTTTATCCTTATTATCTTAAATGTTAGAGATAAACATTTTTAACTTTCTCTGAGGTCTGGGTCCTCATATACTATAAGTAGGTAGGTGATAGTCCAACTAATAGCAAGGAAGACAAATCCTTAAATACTACAGTAATCACTCAGAATCCCTGCTCTTCTTTAACATCAAGTGGACAAAGATTGAAATTAGCAAAAGTCTTAAGCGAAAGAAAACTCAAAAAACTAGCAAAAACAGCAGAGATGATATTAATGAAAGAGGGCATTTTGGTCTCCAGATCAGCTAAACAATTCTAGACATCTATGAATAAATATTGCAAATCAAAGTAAAAGGAATTAATATCTGACGAAACACAAGGAACTTTGAACTCCCAAGGAAACATGGATCCATAGCTGAATGTTCCTGATGTTTGTTTTTGTTTCAGAAGGCAATTGGTTTAAATGACTTGCCTAAAAACAAGATAGGTATTACTGTAAGGTAAGTACTACACAATTTGGTAAGTATTATGTGTCTGAGATGAGATTTGAACTCAGGTTCTTTTGACTCCAAGGCACTTGTGCCACCTAGTTGTCCCAATTCCTGATTAGCTTAAAAGAGAAATAAGTATTATGAAAACAAAATTGATGCCTTGCACAGAAGAAATAAGTGATAGAATAGAAAAAAAAGTCTTGAATTCATTTTGGCAAATCTTATCAAAGAAACAAATCATAGATTAGGAGTAGAAAAACACAGAAGTGAAGGATAATCTAGCAGAAGCAAAAACCAATGACTAAAATCAAACATCATTTCCACATAAGCCAAACATATGTACTTCAATGATAAGATGTTGCTAAAAAAATATAAAAATTACAGGTGTCCCTGAAACAAACAAAACTGAACACCTACATTTTGAAAATGATGTAAGAATCTTCTTAGCATTTCTCAACACAGAACGAAAAGAAACATTGGAAATAATTCACATATTACCTCCAGGGTAGAGGCTGGGTAAAGAATAAGCTCCCATTCTTCCAGGACATACTGATTAATAACCAAATCAAATGATTAACCTCATTCTACAAGAAATGGGAGTGGTGGGAGGCGTCTAGGTAGAGCAGTGGATAAAGCACTAGCCCTGGAGTCAGGAGTACCTGGTTTCAAATCAGGTCTCAGACACTTAATAATTACCTAGCTGTGTGGCCTTGGGCAAGCCACTTAATCCCATTACCTAGCAAAAAAACTTAAAAAACAAAAACAAAACAAAACAAAACAAAAAAGAAATGGGAGTGGTGTAAGGAGGAGTAATATTTAAATGCAAAGGAGAAAAAAGCAGAATAATACATTACTATTTCTCTACAAACCAGAAAAAGTAGACAGGATTGGAATTATGTGTTCAGATGAGAAAATGATCTCAAGATGAAACCAAAGTTTCAAAATATGTTAAATTTTCTGATAATAACAATTATGTATGACCACATTTTAATGATAACAAATGATTAGAGTGAAGTTAGTTGTCCATCAACTTCAAAATGGTTAAATAAATTGTTTTACATAAATGTAATGGAATATTATTGAATTCTGAGAAATGAGAAATGGGAAGAAAACAAGCATGAAAATATCTATATCAATTAATAATGTTCATTTTTCATTTTTTGACAAGGACCAGTAACATCATAGGGGTGATGACTTGTGCATGATTGAAATTAAATGAGATAGAATTGTACAAAGTCATTGACCTCTCTCTTTCTTCCAGAGTCATTGAAATCCATTAGCAAAACAAAAATCAAGACAACAGAGGATGGCCTAAGATGTAGTGGATAACTTTGGCATCTGATGTCTGACCAAGCTCTAAATACTCCACAGAACTTACTTCAGCTGCCTTTATGACAATTGGAATAAACTATTGTCATCCACCAATTTTACCAAGGAATATTTTTCCATGCTTGGACAATCCCCAGTCTCATGACTGAAGTGAGACCCTTGACTATACTCAAACTAGTTTAGTCTGTCTGCTGATATGATTTATTAGAATGTGGCCACTACATGATTGAGTTTCATGAAGTCACAGTTAAAAGTTGGGTGAGAGGTAGAAACCAAAGATGGATAAACAGTCCTTAAAAGAGCCTGAAAAGTCCACATACCAGTACCTCTTTGAACCTTATGTGAACTGATGCAAAGGGAACAAAGTAGTCAAGGAAAACAAAATATTTATACATATATATATATATATATATATATATATATATATATATATATATATGAATGCAGGTGGAAAGAAAAGCTATAAAAAGCTATAAAAAGTAAATTTTGGAAAAAAACCATAAAGAATTAGGCTCAAAAGAGAAATACAAAGACAATCTTACCCTCCTATTTTACAGTGCTAGAAAATTTATAAATATTACGTGTTTCATTTATTTTCAACTTTTTACTTGGTTTTTCAAAATATCAATTCTTCTAATTTGTTGCTCCTTTTTGCTCTTTAAAAAAACACTTTAGGCCATGTGACTATGGGTTGCAGGAGGAAATGATAAAGGAGAAAATTATGATATATAGATATTAATGAACATGTTAATAAAAGTTTATTTGTACATTTGATAATAAAACAAAACCAATTTAAAAAATAAATTCCTAGACATCTAGAGCTATTTACCCCCATATTTGGGAGAAATAGGTAGAGAATTTTCTAATATAGTATGCTGAAAGAACCAAATGGCCTGAGAGAATGATCATATTTACTTAATAATGCTTCTAACACATTCATAAGATGCTTGAAGAGGAAATTCATTTTTATTCACCACTTTATGTTCTACTTGATTCTAAGATGGTAATAACAAAGATCTTTGAACTTGGAATATATTTTATTCATTAAGTTAAAAGTTTTACAAAATAGCATTTTACATAAATTTAATTATTAGCATACCTGTTAATCTGAATTGATAAAAGATTATCTATTTAATGATTCAAATGTTCTGAATTTTTATATTTTGCAATTCAATTTATTTTTCATGATTTATCTACGTTTTTGATTGTTTGCTTTTTTAGTTGCTACCAATTTCTTTATAATACTTCCATACTCCTTACTTCCTTACAATAAAGAAGTGAGAAGAAAATAAATGGGAAAGAAGTGGGAGGTTAGAAAAGAAAGAAATTCATAAATATTTATTGAGAAGGAAACATATTAGAGTTACTTGCAAGGGCTATGATAGAATATAAAGATGCTTATCTTAAGAAGCTTATTTTGACTAAATTTGTTTGGGAAGAAATTCTCAAAAAACAAACAAAATTTAATTAAAGCAGAATACAAGTTCCACTTCAATAGTTAAGAATTAGAACCTTAAATAGTAATTCATGTTCTCAGAACAAATGGCCACATCAAGTGGCATTAAGAACATCATGGTTGATTTGGAGATTGTGAAGGTCAGGGGAAGAAGTCACCTCAGTCCATCAAACCCATCATCTGGTACCTTCACACTTTTAGTTATTATCATATTCCTGCTAATTAGCTGCTAAATTGTATTCTTGTTTCTTTGTTCAAGGATAATGAATGCTGTCAGCACCCTCTAAATTTAGGGTAATAGGTCAAAACCTCAGTTGCCCTGGTATTAATTGTAGATGTAGCAGAGACAACAAACTATATGGTCTTAGAAAAAATGGAAATTGAAGTGGTATGGAGTGTTCATGTATAACATTAAATGAGAACTGGGCCAAGAAGGAAGAAAATGATTCAGAAAGAAAGAAAGAAAGAAAGAAAGAAAGGGAAAGGCACTCTAGACTGAGGAAAGAACAAAAGTTTTGAGGTCCATAACAGACTAGATAATAATTATAATCCTTTCCAGCTCTCAGATTCTGAGTTTCTGTGAAAATAGAAGTGTTCAAGGTTAAATGAAAAAGAAATTAGGTTCATGTTTTCTCTTTCCATGGGTCTTCCAATATAAAAATTTGCTTAATTATTTATCTGTCTTCCCTAAATATTAGCAACCAAAATTTTAGGCAAGTAATTAAGTGCATAAGGGAAAGACTCAGAAATATATATATATATATGACCCCTTGTGAAGGTTTGCAGTGTCAAGAGTTAGGCAGTCTTTTCTGACAGTGAGGGGGCAGAAAGAGAAATAAAACATTCTTATATTTTACTCAGGGCACCAAAATTTAAACCAGATTGGCTATAAATGCACTATAGCAACCATAAAATTTCAATTAGAAAGGGGAAAATATTTTGAACCAAAATATAAAATCAAGAAAAAAGACAGAATTGTTTAGTTCTTTCCTTAAAAATAAGGAGAAAGGGAAAGGAATTAAATATTTCTAGGTAGCAGAAATGTAACTACCCAGACAAATTCTTCTGATTCTGTAGAATGGTTTCCCATGGAGTTAAATGAACCAATCAACTAACAAACTTTTATTAAGCATTTCCTTTTTTGTATACAAGCAAGTCAAAAACCTGGGGGATTGAAAGACTTTGCTAAGTTAGCCTCACACTTCAATACCATATTTTTGATCAGAAAGTATAAGAGGCAATAGAAACAGGGACAAGAGCAGGAATCAGAAGGCAAACAATCAGAACTAATATTGAATTAATCTAAGTCTTTTTGTTTAAGGGATGCCACAATACAAGACTGTGACATTGAGGTCATGGTTTGGTATCTTGTCTTGAGATATGTATACTGTTAGACTTTAGTTTTTTTTCTTATTTATTATAACACCTTCAAACAATACAGAATTTTGGAGATATGAGGTGATGAGAAAAAAAAAATATTCCCAGTTCAGAATTAGCCAGATGCAAATTGGATAGTTTGGATGAGCCATCAGAAATGGCTCAGAGAGGAAAAAGCATACTCACTTAATAGGGTATAGAAATCTCTCTTACCCTAGAGAAAAATGAGAAGAAAGGGATGGGTTAAGGGGAATGGGGGGGGGGCGGATTAGGTAATAGAAGAGAGGAAAGATTGTGGGAGAGGGTATTCAGATACAACACCCTTTTGAACAGAGACAGGGGAGAGAGAGAGAGAGAGAGAGAGAGAGAGAGAGAGAGAGAGAGAGAGAGAGAGAGAGAGAGAGAGAATAGAATAAATGAGCATGGGAAGGAATAGAGTAGAGGGAAATACAGCTAGCATAGCAACTGTGGGGAAAATATTAAAGCAACTTATTTGGTATATCTATGGTAAAGAAGGCAACTCATCCTAGAGACAGAGCTATTGGAATGTGAACACAGACTGAAGTACATTTTTTTCTCTCTCACTATTCTTGAGGTTTTCCATCTTTTTTTTGGTGGGGGGGGAGGGTGGATTATGTTTACTCTCACAACAAGATTATTGTAATAATATAAAATAAATAAACCAAAAAAAAGAAAAAACAGATCATGCTAGATTAATAACCTAATTTCAATTTTCATGTTTGTTCTTGTTGAGAGGATACTCAACTGTCATCAAAAAATTAATTTGCCTCTTCTATACTTAAATTTTGAAAAATAATAATTAAAATTAAATCATTAAAATTTAAAAAAAGAAAAAAAGAAGCTGAAGACCAAAGCATTTAAATGGCTTTACTGAGGTCACAAAGAAACATGTTACCTTTTTGATATAAGCCTCAGTCTTTTAAATATGAATCTAAAATTCTTTCTAATACACAATTCCTTTTCTTCCCTTTATTTCCCCAAACTTGGCTACATAGGTATAAGCTAGAAGATATGTAGTTGACAAATTGCAAATGAATGAAAGGTCATTATATGCCAAAAGTGTGATTTGCATCCAATAAATGAATGTATCTAGAAGGTGGCTTCTAATAGATCCAATGTCTTCCCCCCTTTTTTAAAGAAACATTTTATTCATTTTGAGTTTTACAATTTTCCCCAATTCTTGCTTCCCTCCCCCCCCCCCACAGAAGGCAGTCTGTCAGTCTTTACATTGATTCAGCTGAATGTGATGAGAGAGAAATCATATCATTAAGGAAGAAAAATAAAGTATAAGTGATAGCAGAAATGACATAATAAGATAACTTTTTTTCCCCTTAATTGAAGGTAATAGTCTTCGGTCCTTGTTCAAACTCAACAATTCTTGCTCTGGATACAGATGGTATTGCCCATAACAGATAGACCAAAATTGTTCCTGATTGTAGCACTGATGGAATGAACAAGTCCATCAAGTTTGATCATCACCCTCATGTTGCTGTCAGGGTGTACAATGGTTTTCTGGTTCCGCTCATCTCACTCAGCATCAGTTCATACAAATCTTTCAAGGCTTCCCTAAATCCCCATCCTTCCTGGGTTCTAACAGAACAATAGTGTCCACAATGTCTTTCCCTTTTAATATCATATACTGTACTATTTTATTCTGCTCTGGGAACTATCCTTAAGGAAGGGCATTCTTAATTTATAATGAATCCAGAGGAAGGTGGTCAGGACATAGAAAGAAGTGATATCCCTGGATATCACACAAAAGGATGAATAAAAAATAAGAGGACTATCTATTTGAGGTCTTTTATAGTGGCTACTGTTTTATGTTTACAGTTTAGACTATATGCCTTCTGAGATTCTCCCACTCAAAAGCTTTATAATTCTTCTGAGTATAAATTTATCCATTCATTCATTTCCTCATTTAATTGTTCTCTTTATTTTAAATGAGTTCATTGATATTTCATTTAAAATATTGTCAGAACATCTACATTATTTTACTTGAGACATGGTAGCTATATTATAGAGTTCACATTAGTTAATTTTACAGTGGCATAATCTCTATTCATGCCCGGTTTGATGAAAATAAATCAGCTAGGCATATTCTTCTCAAAGTGAATCCTGAATTACTTGTTTAATATCATGAGAATTGCTGACCATGAAGTCTTCTTGACAACTCTTTCTGGTCCTATGACATTTTCCAGCCACAGCAGATTTCCTTAGAGAAGCAATTCTATATTTCTCCCCTGCTAACTAATTATAAAACATCAAGATCAAGAATGAGTTTCAAATAATTCATGACATAAATTGCTCTTTAAGTATTGACCACAATATTTTATTAATGTTATTATATCCAAAATTATCTTTTGTGAGTTAAACTTCTTTCCAATACTTCTCTAGAAAACTATGACCTCATTTTCAAGGCTATCTGGTCATGAGAAAACACATATTTTCCTCTCTCAAACTCTATTATAGTGACACTGATAAAGCCTGTAACTGGCATTGAAAGATGTAACTGGGACACAGTGTTATCACACATATACTGATTGATGTTGGCCACCGAGACATCATTATCCTGAAAAGTCATCTTTCAACAATGGCTGCTAAGTCAGAATTTAAGTTTGTGGCTGTAGGATAGGCTGATCAGTGGAATGGATCCCAGTTGCTCTGATGCCACAATGAAATTTTCTGGAATGCAAGAAAGAAGCAATATAAGGAGGAAATGGGATTACAAATTTATTGGGCTCTGTATACAGACCTATGCAAAATACATGTGTAGACCTATTTTCTTTATGATCTCTCTGCTCTGAATATTGAGAGCAATTCCAGAGCCATTCATTCTTTTCCTATATCTCATTTTAAAGAAATAGTTGGGAATTTTTAGTGTGATTTTTCTCTTTAATTATTCCATTTGATTTATTGTAAAATTATTGTTTTATTACAACTTTGAAAAATGCTTTTAAGAGTCATTTTCCGGAGAATACCATCTGTATCCAGAGAAACAACTGTGGAGTTTGAACAAAGACAAGGACTATTATCTTAAATTTAGAAAGAAATCAAACCTGATATCTAATTGTCTGATCTTGCAATCTTTTATACTTTATGTTTCTTCCTTAAGGATATGATTTCTCTCTCATCACACTCAATTTGTATCAATGTATACCATGAAAACAATGTAAAGACTGACAAATTGTCTTCTGCAGGGTGGGGTGGGGGAGGGAAGTAAGATTAGGGGGAACATTGTAAAAATCAAAATAAATAAAATCTTTAACAAAAAAATAAAGTTAATATAGTTTATTTTTATAAAAATAACTATATTTTCTAAAAACAAGAGTTATTATCTATAGGACCTTTATTATAATCACAAAATCTATTGTAGATTCATATTTAATTAGTAATAATAAACCTTCATCTCTGTGTTGACTTTTCCAATATTGGCTTAGTGACATGGACAACTCACTGAAAGAGTGTTACTTATTGGAAACAATATTTGGAGTAAGATGATGCAAGTTTTTTATATTTGGATGAGCTATTTTGTACTTGTATGACAATGGAAAAGTTATTTGGCCTCTCTGGGCTTCTGTTTCCTTATGTACAAAATTAGATGGTTGGACTTGGGGTTCAGATCCTAAATTTTGAATGTGAAAGAATTTTAGACTTTGTTTTTATGGATAACACACATGAAGAGCTGAAGCAAATTACTTGAGAACACATGGGTCATAAGAAGTAGAACTTAGATTTGGCTTTCACATTCACTATCAGGATCATAAATTGTATGAAAATAATGATGCTAAAATTAACATAGCACCATTTGCCAGAGACTATGCTAAGAGCTTTGCAAATAATATCTCATTGAATCCTCATTAACAACTCTGGTAATAAAGTGATATTATTTTTCCCATTTTACAGTTGAGGAAACTGAGGCAGACAGCGGTCAAGTGATTTGCCCAGGGTCAATCATCTAATGACTATCTAAGACTGGATTTGAACTCAGGTCTTCCTTACTCCATGACCAGTATAACATCTAGCTACGCAGATCAATTTCTATGCTCTGGCATTCTTATCTGTAAAATTATGAGATGAGACTTTATGCTTTCTAGATCTAAAAGGCTATAATTAAAACCATATTAAACTGATCCCATTAGCATAATGATTTCCTTCTATGCTAGGATAATAATTGTCTTACTTTAACAAGTTCATGATTTGTTTTTTGTCAATAACATCTGTTAAGTTGGAAGTAATGAACAATATCTGAAAATGCTATCTTTGATGAAACGTCCATAAGACATTTCTTTCAAGTCAGTGTTTCTGGTGCTCTGGCAGATATTTATGATTTGAATAAATAGAGAGAACATTGAATAAGTTTTTACTATATGCTAGAACTATGAAAAAATCTGAAAATATAAATATAAGCAAACAATGATCGCTATTTTCACAGAGTTACACTCTCATAATAGAAAATGTGGAGAACGCTGGAGAGTGAGTTGTCCCTAAAAAATCTAATTATTATTTGAAATGCTTCTGATCTTTCTTTGTAAATACTTGTTTGAGTTCAGGTTTTAAGGAACAGGTTGGATAAAACCTTTTCCCATTTACAGACCCAATGTGAGATCCTCTTTATCCCAGTCAGGTAGACAATTATAAGCATCTTGTAGTACCTAAGAATCACACGTAATAACAGCATCTTTAGTTGTTGTCTGAAACCTTCCTGTGGGATAACCTACTTCATCCCCAAATTTGAACCCCTGAAGAGACAGAGATAGAGAATTTTCAGATGGGTTTCTGTGACTGAGTGTGCATCTTTCATTTCATATTTCTTTCTCTCCCTTTAGTTGCTTGCCAGGTAGATAAGTATGAGGGAAAGTTAAAAAATATGTAAGAGGAACATTTAGGGATGATTAATTCAACGTGTTTGCAAAATGCTCTAGCAAATATGTCCATGTTTTCCCTACAATTTTCCCATGAAAGCAAAAGAAGAAAAAAAATTAATAATGACTCTGAACAGTATTGTTTTAGTTTCACTACTTGACATATTGGATTTTTGGTTTAATGGATGAGTAAATGTTTTTTCCCTTATGCTTGTATTTCACTTTTCTTTAGAAGAAATGTATGAAAGTAGTTAAAAAACAAACAAAATACAGAGTGACTTGCTTGACTATCATGAAAAATTATTCAGAACTCACTACTTTTCATTGATGTGAGTACCTTATGGTGAACCACTAGAGTTGTATGCAAGAAGAAAAAAAGAAATAAGCATTTTGGACTTCTTTAACAAACAAAAACTTCATTTTTAATTATAACTTGTAAGATGATAAGAAAAATATGACAAGGAGGACTGGTTTTGCAATTCATGTGATGAGATCATAGACCTGGTGAAACTATTCAAAGGGTAAATTATCAGACTTTCAGGAGTAGGTTCTAAGAAAAAATAATCTGTTCCTTACCATTGGTTAATAAATTTCTGTTTGTACTACAAAATGGTTTATCGACTTCTTCAATAATTCTGAAGCAAATCTAAACCATTAAGATTATTACAGTATCTGATGGCAAATGCTATACATAACTAACAATCAATTACTACCTAAAATGGTAAATTAAAATATCTGAAAAAAATAACATTTTAATTGGGAATGCTTATTTCTCTCTCTTGGAAGATTAATAAAATTCCTTCTTCTTGCTCTGGTGTTTACTTTGTCCTCAAATGAATATCTAGATTTGGGACAATCCTAGAATTTCTTTAAAAGGTAAGACATAAGGGGCGGCTAGGTGGCGTAGTGGATAAAGCACCGGCCTTGGAGTCAAGAGTACCTGGGTTCAAATCTGGGCTCAGACACTTAATAATTACCTGGCTGTGTGGCCTTGGGCAATCCACTTCACCCCATTTGCCTTGCAAAAAACATAAAAAAGGTAAGACATCCTATGGGAAACTTTGTTCTTGTAAGCGCTGTTAAAAGTCACATAAAAACAGAATGTGCCTTGGTAGGTTAAATCCCAGATATTTTATGTTTTGTGTTCTTTTTAATGGAATTTCTTTTTCTAACTCTACTTGTTGGATTTTATTTATAATATAGGGTAGGAAACTCCCTTTCTTCAATACCTTTATTAGTTGTATGAAAAGATATAAATCACCTAACCTCCCTTAGCCTTGCTTTCTTCATTTGTAAAACAGAGATTATTTGGTAGTATTTACCTTCTAGGGTAGTTTTGATGATCAAATAAGATCAAATATATGAAATGTGTTCCAAACTTTTAAACACTATGTAAATGCCCTTTAACATCATAACTGGAATCCTTACCATCAACAACATTCTCAGATATGCAGAATTTTGGGAGGTTGCTGGAGTGGAATGGGAAAAATAACAACCTAAGTGGCAAGAGATAGAATAATAAATAATTGAAATATATCTCCAATGTGTTTTGCTTTTGACCTGAAATTCATTTATAATGCAAATATTCAGTGTAGGGAAGAAGATATTTGGTCTTTTACTTGTGCAACCACCAAAATTTCAGAGGTATTTGTATTCCTAAAAACTCAGGAGGAATTTATTCCAAAAGCCCTTTCAAAACCTTGGGATTTTAAAAGGTAGCATTGGGAACTTTGCATCCTCCAGTGTTCAAGTATTTAATTTTCCAGGATAATTGTCAGTGTGAGTGCTCATGATAACATTAGAAGCTGGATCAAATGTCTGCATTCCCAGTCAGTTACTAAAATCAACACCAATCAGCAGTCCCAGAGCTATTTAATTTTTACCATGGCACTCATCATGACTTCCCTCTTTCCTTGAGTTTATTTACATTAATAATGGAACCTTAGCTGTTATGCTCAGAGTGAAATATTCTTCCCAGGGCCAGTTTATGGAGCCAAACACTTTTTCAATGTCAAGTAGAGCTCAAGTCATTGGCTCATTGTTTTTGTTTTCCCAGATAATGTCAAACATATGTCTCAGATTATGTATGGTGAACCTGCTCAGAATGAATTCTGACTGTACTTAGTGTACACATTTAGACACCAGCCTCTGCAATCTAAATGCTTTGATACTGACCAGATGTTGGGTAGCCATCCCTAAAGATGATAAGCAGAAACTAATCCTCATTATATAGCCAAAATTATCTGCCAGGGAAATCTGAAAATTTTGATTTATAGTTTAACAGAATTGTGATAATTAGTGAGAAGGGTCAATCTGTCTCGAGTATATGGTCTCTATGAAAGGAATATCATTACTGTTATTATATTAGTCAATGTCAAAGGACAATAGAATCACTTTTAAACTGTGAGTGATATGGATATACTTCTCCACGATACCCTCTGTTATTCTTTCTACAAATCACTAAATTTAAAAGCAAAAAATTTGAAAAAATATTTATATTACTTTTGCCATTTTTATAAGGAAATACATTTAATTTTTAAATATTCATGTCTAAAATGTTTTGCTAACAGACAGTAATGTACTCACTTTAACTTTTAGATGAACATAAAAGCAATGAGATGCTTCATTCAAATCTAAGACAAGAATTATTAAGGAAGGTAATGAAAGGTACTGCATTAGGTGATTGAGATACAAAATTAAAACAGTCAACTGCCCAGACTCTGAAATATATTTATAATAGGAATTTATATATATATGTATATATATATATATACATATATATATAAACACATAATAATAAACATAATAAATTAAGTCAGGGGAGAAGGATAAAAAGATGGAGGAAGATGGAGAAAGAAGAAAGAGGAACAGGAGGAAAAGGAGGAGAAGGAGGAAAAAGGAAGAGGATGAAGGAGATGGAAGGAAAGAGAAAGAAAAGTTATAAACAGGGGATTGGTAGGATAATCTTCCTTTAGGATACTCATTCTAGTTGTTCTTTAGAATAGAAGTTTTTTACCTTTCTTTTTTTCATGAACTTCTAAGATAATATGAACCTGATAACCCCCCTTCTCATAATAATGTTTTTATTCTTATTTTCATTTCAAAATTTTCTCCCAAATCTCTCCCTCATAAGCATTGAAAACCCTGTTATAAAAATTAATTTGTGCAAAACATATTACTTCATTATTCATCCCACTCTAAAAAATGGCTTTAATCTGCACTCTGAGTTCACCAGTTCTCTTTCTAGATGAGGAGAGGATCATGAGTCTTTTTGGAACTGTGGTGGGTCATTGGGTTGATCAGACTTAATAGTTCCTTACAACTGACTATATCTATAATATTTCACTCACTGTGAATATTGTTTCCTAATTGTATTCTATTGACGTTACATCTGTTCATATGTCTTCCTACATTTTTTTTAAAAAAATCACTACCTTCATTATTTCTTAATGCACAATACTGTTCATTTATTCACATAATTAAAACTATTCAACCATTCACCAATGCTAAAGTATTTTTGTACCCATACATCCTTTTCCTTTTTCTTTGATCTCTTTGTTATTAGTTCTAGTAGACAAATTCCTGAGTTAAAGTATATCTACATTTTAAAAGATTTTGGTGCTTAATTACAAAACGCTGTCTCACAATAATTATACAAGTTTATATAGCTCTATCGACAGTGCATTAGTGTCCCTATTTTCCCACATTGTCTTCAGCATTTGCCATGTACCTTTTCCATCATCTTTAATAATCATGTGGGTGTGATATGGTACATGAAAATTGTTTTAATTTGCATTCCTTGAATGATTGGAGATTTAGAACTTTTTTTCTTGTGATTTTTTCATAAATTCTATTTCTTCATCATAAAATCTGCCTGCTTATATTCCCTGATCCTTTATCAATGGAGGAATGGATAATATTCTCATAAATTTGCCAGTTTCATATATATATTTGACTCACAATACTTTTATCAGAGAAATACTACTAAAGCACATTTTTTATTATTATTATTTTTTGGGGGGAAGTGCAGGCCAAATGGGGCCAGGTGGCCTGCCTGGGGCTGCATAGCAGGGTGATCCTTGGGTGTCTGAGGCCAGATTTGGACCCGGGTGCTCCTGCCTCAAGGACCAGTGCTCTGTCTGCCACCCAGCCACCCCTACTATTATTACTATTTTATTTTTATTTTGGGTCTTTTTTTTCTTTTTTTGGTCTTTGCAGGGAAGTGGGGTTGGGGTCACTTGCATGTCACACAGTTGGGTGATTGTTGGGTGTACGGGGCCAGATATAGGCTCGCGTGCTCCTGGCTCCAGGGCTGGTGCTCCGACCACTGAGCCACCTGGCCATAGCTATAATTATTACTATTATTTTTTAATTTTAATTTTAATTTTTTCCCCTCCCCATTACTTTATCACTCAAGTGAGTCTATATTTTTTGGGGGAGGGGTTATTTTGTATACTCTTAAACAAGAATTTTTTATTAATGTATAAAAAATTATTTGTACAAAATGAGAATAAATAAATATTAAATTAAAACAAAAGAAATATTTTTTAATTTCTTCTATTTTAACTTCATTGGTTTTGTTTATGTAAAAATTATTTAATTTTATATTATTTATCATGCTGCTATGAAATTCTCTTTTGCTTGCTTGGTCATGGACTCTTCTCCTAGCAAAAGATCTGAAAAATAATTTCTTCCATGTTTTATTAATTTGTTCACAACATCACCCTTTATGTCTTAATTGGGTAGCCAAATTGAGTCTATCTTGATAAATAGAATGAGATGTTTTTTGAAATATAGTTTCTACCAGAATGCTTTACTTCAGCCCTGAGTATATTAGGAAAGCTTCTATTTTATCTTTCTTATAAATAATGTGTGCTTTTGGTTTTAAATAGATAAATTTATAATTTTAAGAAAAGTTCCATTTGTTTTGATGCTTTCTATTTTTTAATAGGATAGATGTTGTACATTTTTTACATTGTACATTTTGAAAAATAATTTATTGGAAAATCATGTTTTGTATTATTGTTATTATTAAGATTGTTACTACTACTACAATTATTATCATTATTATAGTCTTTTATTCACATAGGTATTTTTCCTAATATTGAAAAAATTCTAAATTCCTATGATTATTCCAGGAAAGTCATAGTTTAATATCTTTGAATAGAGTGTTGTAATATCCTTACTCACATTTCATTTAAAATTTTTTGCACAAATATTCATTATAAAATTGTTTTATGATACTCTGTCTTTGTTTTGACTCTCCCTGATTTAAGCATCAAGACAATATTTGTGTCATTATATGGATTTGGTAAGATTCCGTTACCTATTTTTCCCCCAAGAATTTAATGTAGCAATTGAATCAATTGTTCTTTTAATGTTTTATAGAATTCTCTTATATATTCATCAACTTCTAGAAATTTGTTTCTTTGGGAGTTCATTTATGACTTATTAAATTTCTTTTTTTTGAAGATAAAGTTTTTGAAGTATTCTATTTACTCTTCTGTTAATATGCCCAATTTATAATTTTTGCAAGCATTCATCCATTTTATTTAGATTCTCAGGGGGTTTTTTGGAACATAGTGGAACAAAAATTACTAGTGGTTACTAGTTATTTGGTTGTCTTCATTTTTTAAAATTTCATTCATTTAAGGTAATGGGGTTAAGTGATTTGCCCAAGACCACAGAGCTAGACAATTATTAAAGTTTTGAGTCCCGATTTGAACCCAGATCCTCCTGACTCCATGGGGCAGTTCTCCAGCTGCTGTGCTACCTACTAGTCCCCATTCCCCATTGTCTTCTTTTTTTTTTTTAATAAAAAGAGTCATTCGTTCATTTATAGTATCTCTCAAAGATTTTAGTATTTTTACTTTCTATTTTATTAATCCCTTTTTTATATTTCTCAATTTATGAATTTAATTGAAGATTTTTTAATTTGTTCTTTTTTTCAGTTATTTAGTTCCATGTTCAATTCATTGATGCTTTTCTTTCTCTTTTTTTATTGCTATAATTATTTAGAGATATACATTTTACCCAGAGAAATTCTTTAGCTGTGTTTCACAAATTAACAGCATGCTCTCTCGTTGTTTTCATTATCATTAATGAAATTATTTATTTTATGTGATTTCTTGACATAATTATTCTTTCATTTAAGTTACTTTTGCTTTCAACTAAATTTAATCTATACTTTAAAAGATGAATTTAATATTTCTGCTTTTCCTCATGTTTGTGAGTTTTTATGCCCTAATATGTTGATATATTCCTTTCTTTCTATTTAATATTCTTCATCTTTTTCCCCTAAATTTATTCATCTCTTTAACTTTTTTGTTCTTTAATATTTTACTTTTTTCTAAATGACATGTTAAAAAACAATTTTGATATTTTTTTCTTACATTTTCTAACATTTGAGTTCTAAATTCTGTCACAGATTATTTGTTTATAAAAACACATTTTGGGGTGGCTAGGTGGTGTAGTGGATAAAGCACCAGCCCTGCAGTCAGGAGTACATGGGTTCAAATTCGGCCTCAGACACTTAATAATTACCTAGCTGTGTGGCTTCGGGCAAGCCACTTAACCCCATTTGCCTTGCAAAAACCTAAAAAATAGAAAAAAAAAGAAAAACACATTTTCACTTGAGTCATACTGTGAAAGAAAACACAGAAATAAAAAAAGAAGAAAATTATCTGCACTCAGACTCCATCAGTTCACATTTTTTTCTTCCTCCCTCTCCTTATGGCACTGAGCAATCTAGTATAGGTTGTATATGTACAATTGTGCTTAACATTTTTCTAAAGTGGCACTTTGCAAAAGAAGAATTACAACTAAAGTGAAAAAAACGATCATGAAAGAGAAAGAAAAAAGATCAAAGTTTTTTATTTCCTTCCATCCTATCTTTCCCTTATTTGATTTTTCTTTCTCTTTTCATCTTATCCCTGCTCACCAATACTTTGCTTCTGATTGCTGTCTACCTTACATTGTCCTTTCTACTTTACCCTCCTATCCTGTTGGGTAGGACAAATTTCTAAACCCATTTGGGAATGCATCTCATTCGCATTTTGAGTCAAATCTGTTGATTTACTCAATGTTACACTCTCCCTTCTTTCTCACTATTATAAGAAGTCCTTTGTGTCTCTTTTTTGTGTTAATTGTCTTCTAATGCTCTACATTCTTCTTCCAGTATATTGCTTTTTATATCTTATTTGATTTATACCATCTTTTACTTTGACTTTCAACCATCCTGATAGAAGTGTAATTCTCAAGAACCATAAGCATTATTACCATTATCATAAATTTGTATACACTCCTTTTATCCCAAGTACTCTCTCTCCAAGTCTCCCAATAGAAAGTAAATCATCACATCATGATCAATGTATACCCCCTCGCTTTATGTAATTGTTCCCTTCCTAAAAGAAAGACATTTCTCGAGTTTAGAAGTATTGTCTTCCTGTTTAGTCTTACTAACTTTTTCCCAGACTCAATGACTAACATTTTTTTCTTAACATTTACCTTTTAAGGTATCTTTAGTGTCTAGTATTTGAAGGAAAAAATTAACTATTCAGTTCTAGTCTTTTTATCAGGTAAGTTTGAAAGTCCTATATTTCATTGAGAATCCATCTTTTACTCTGAAAAAATGCTTTTCAAAAAATATGAATTTTTCAGAGTAGCTGATTCTTGGTTGAAATCAAGTTGTTTTTACCCTCTGGAATATTATATTCCAGGTCCTCTAATGCTTTAAATGTTGAATCTGATTAAGTCCTGTGTAATCTTGACTGGCTCCTGGTCTTTAAAATTCTTCTATTGGCAGCTTGCATTATCTTCTCCTTTAGCTGAGAATTCTGATATTTAGCTATAATATTCATTGGAGTTTTATTTCAAAAATCTCTTTCTGGGGACAAATGATGGATTCTTTTAAGGATTCTTTTATCTTTTTTGTTCTGGGATAGCAGGGCAGGTTTTTCATGATAATTTTCTTCATGATATTTTCCAGCTTCTTTTTCTGAGCAATAATTTGTAAATTATCTCTCCTGGGCCTATTTTTCAGACAAGTCATTTTTCCTAACAGGTACTTTACAGTTTCTTCTATTTTTTCAGCCTTTTGTGTTTGATGTAATCTTGGAATCTCATAGAGTCATTAATTTCCATTTGTTCAATTCTAACTATTTAGGATTTTGTTTTCTTTCATTAGTTTTTTTTGAGTCCTTTTCTAATCAATTAATTTTACTTTAAGAAGATTTGATCAATTTTTCCATATGACCAATTTTTTTTTTTTAGATTTTTGCAAGGGAATGGGGTTAAGTGGCTTGCCCAAGGCAACACAGCTAGGGAATTATTAAGTGTCTGAGGCCGGATTTGAACTCAGGTACTCCTGACTCCAGGGTCAGTGCTCTATCCACTGTGCCAACTAGCTCTCTCTCATATGGCCAATCTTACATTTAAAGTTTTAAATATGCAGTCAATTTTTCATAATTTTCTTGCATGACTCTCATTTGTTTTCTCCTCCATTTTTCTTCTTCCTCTCTTTTTTTTTTTTTTCCCAAGAGGTCTTTTTGGATTCGAGATCAATTCCAAAACTGCTTTAAAACTTCAAATGTAGGCATTTTGTTGTTGCTTTCTGCTTCTGGAATTTTTTTATCATACCTATCAGAATAGTAGCTTTTATGCTTAACTCTTTTTTTTGGTTCATTTTTATCGTTGAGAATCTGAGGCAAAAGGGGCATAGTTTTATTCCTTTTATATTGGGGTCTGGGGTCAGATCCCCAGCTTACTATTTGTCTATGATATTTCAGGTACTAACACTTTGTTCCTTACCCAACACAGTCCTAACTGTTGCACCAGTGTTCTTAATGCTTGAACTTTGTCTTTTAAGGAGTTGGGGTGCTCACTACTGGCCTGATACATTGCTGACTTTTGGAACCTGGACCTGGACCACATTGCATTGGGGACAGGAGACTCCCTTGGGCTTTCCAGCTCTTTCACTAATGCTGAGTTATACTCCCCTTTTATCCACATGAGGTAGATTTTTATTGAAATTCCTCAATGATATATTGAGAAATTATTTCACCCTTTTTGGGAGGTGAGGCACATTTAGAAGCTTCATTTAAAACTGTTTTGTGAAAAACTCTGGGGACTTCCTAACTTCATGCTCCCATCTTGGTTCCATCCCTGGAAGTTCTTAATTTTTTTTAAATTTATATATGTTTAATTTTTCTAGGTCTAAGAGGGATAAATTGACACTGCTCAATATTTTAGTTTTACTATTGACTTCCCCCCTCTGAATTACTTAACTTGGATATTATATCATTTGGTAAAAATATTATATTCAGTATAGTTAGTGCTTCATTAGAAAAAAAAAACATACCCCAGGGAAAGATACTAATCTGACCATAGAAATACATGACAGAGATGAAATGCCAAGTCTTATGAAAAGGAAGCACACCAGTTTGGCTGATACAAACAGTAAAGTTGGGTAGATTGGAGTCAAACTATGAAAGGATTTAGATGTAAACTTTTAAACTAGATTCTTGTGAGTTGCAAATCAATGACAAAATTCAGGACATTTTCTGCATGCTTTCCATACTCTTAAAAAAGGCAATGCTATTTATATTGACCAAAGATACTGTCTTCAAAGATCATAAATATGTAGCTTAATACAAAATAAAGATGAACACCTGTGATTGGCTAGTTCCTTGTGTTGGCAATTTTTTGTGGAGGGGGGAGTTGAAGTAAAAATTACAACTGTACTTTTTATATACACTATTACATCTAATTAATTTTATTCTCAAAATACAATGAGAAAGCTATCTTTATTTTCTTATTAATGAAATGAAAAGAGAAGGGATTGTTAATAGATTGTCAAAAACTAAATAGGCAAAAGTAATGTGAGAAAAAATGTTGGAATTCTTAAAGTGGTGCTCTCTATAAATTATTTCATAAATATAAGCTATTCTCTGTATTTGCTAAATATAAATATAAATAATTCTTAAGTCAGGTGAATACCAGCAGTCTATGGTCAGTTTTTATCATTCTGACAAAGGCTATCTGAAAAATGGGATTAAATTGATTAAATCTTTATCTATACTGATTCTTTAGCAAATCCTCTTTTACATGTGAGATCCAAGACAAAAATTATCATTTTAAGTATATGAAAATAATATTTTTTTCTTTATAAATCTTTGAATAAGTCAGTGTAGACTTGAAGAACCAGTGTAGGATTTGACTCCTTTCTGAAGAATAAGGTTCAGGGTTTTACTAGAATATATCGTTTAAAAAATTAGATCTAAAAGGTGAAAATGATTTTGATTACATATTTTCCAAAATTATTCAGAAAATACAAGGGAAGTTGAGGTACCATAGATAAAACTTTCCCAGTATTTTACTGAGAATAAATGTTGAAGATTTCTATTATGTTATCATTACATAATTACAGTGTTGAAAATAAAGAATTGCAGAAATTCCTTATATTGTTTTCAATCTCATTATAATTTAGCAAAGAACATACTAAGGAAAGAAACCAGACCTCCTTTTCTAGAATCTATGCAATATAGATGAAGGCCCATTTGAAATCTATAATATGTTTTTATAATTCTTAATGAAATAGATTCATTTAATCATTCATTTATTCAACAAAATGGTAAGTGTAATTTTTTTTTGTATTTGGGTTCTCTGTAATCATGAAAGCATTGCAAAATAAAAGAATGTTGTACTGCATGTATGATATATATGGTATGCATAATATATAATAGTTTTGTCAGAAAAACATCAAAAAGTCATCAGTGTTAACAAATTAAAATTAGACATTCCTCCCAATGAAATTGATAATTTTTATTTAAGAAGCCTGAAATACTTTGAGTTTGAATCTGTACAATCTTAACAAAAAGAAAATGTGATTGTAGCTTCATAACACTGGTGAAATAAATTCTTGTTGAAAGTACCATTTAATAGTACATGTCTTGTGAGCTATATGGAACATTGTTACCTTAGTACTTGATAAATACTTATTAGCTAAATGGTTGATTTGCTCAGCATGATACTCTGCTAACATGGAAACCATAGCTACTTAGAATAAGTGTTATTGTGGAAGTAAGATACAATTCTGAGAAATTGAGTAAATTAAAGTGGCACAATTATTCAGCTGGTTTATGCCAAAGACCTTCTTATATATGAATGGCTATAAATGCAAACATATTACTCTCAGTCCCATAGCTGATCACAACATAGTATTAACAAGCAAGTCATATTTTGTATCAGATGTTGTTTTGGCTACTTTCATTATGTTCTATCTTTAAATTTAAAAATATATAATATAATATATGAAAACTGCACCCACATTGAAGGGGACATTCTTCTGTAAAGCACACATCACATTCATACATATGGAGTGACAATAGACAAAAGAAGCCTGAGTAGCTATTCACATTGATATAAAAAATACTCAACTATATCTTTTCTTTTGTGATTATTCATCTGTTTCTATAAACCCTCCATAAGTTTGCTGAAAGAGTTAAATTCTTGTTGGTTATTTTAATATTTTGTTGATATTAATGTTGCATCCCTAAACATTTATTAGGCATCTAATATTAACTAGATCCTATTTTTCAATTATTCAAGGACAGTAGCAAATTTTTCAATTACTCAACGACACTACCAAATTTTTCATCACTCCTATGTCCTTGTTTTCTATACCAATTTTCTTGTTTATGCTGGAAGTCAGTTGTGAAAAATAATATAAAAAATTCACCATGAAGTAATGGCACTCCTGAGCCATCATTAGATTCATTTATGATATGATCTTACTGAAACCATGTTCATTAAATTAATTAACTGACAGGATTATTATTTTATACTGCTTGAATCTTAGGGCCCTAATGAGTGTTAGTTGTTGATGGCATGCAAAAATGAGATAGACTATGTAAGATTATGCTTCCAGATTCATAGCAAGGTACATAGTACATAAAGGAGGAAATGCTAGTGGTTGACACAGGTGGTAGAGGAGGCTGACTCATCCTGTTTACATAGCCTGCAGCTGTTTGGCACTATAAGACCCACTGTCACCTCCCTGGGGATCCCAACCTTTTTTTTTTTAAGAGATCTTGATCTTTCCTGGGAAATGTGCCCTGTCTGGTTGGAATATAAGCAAGTTATATGTTTCTTTTTTTTCATTATTCAAACACTGTTGCCAAATAGAATTAATCATATTTTTATTAGACATTCCACTAAAGGAACAATATGGAAAGTCAATCAAGCAAGGCTTCTTTGTAGTCTGAATCATTCAACAAAATTAAGGTTAATTTCCACTTTGTGGCAATAAGAATGCAGCTGGCTAGGATCACTGGTGAATCCATGAAAAGGTAATCAAGATATCAATATTATTAGTGAAGGTCTCAGGTCTGAATGTTTCTACACTAAATTAGAGGCTCTCCTTACATTATATTTAAGTGGAGACACATGCAGCATTTACCATTGGTAAAGATTTAGACTTATAAAAATACCCCTAAGAATGTAGTTATAGTACTCAGTCAAATATGTAGGAATATTTTTAAAGTTCTGTTACCTCCTACACTTCATTCAAATAAGTTATTTATTTATTTGATTTGAGATAATAATTAGTAGATATAATATACAAAATGAGGCAGAATGAATAGTACAATAAAAGACCTGAACTTATTTGAGTCAATGGAGGCTAGAATCCCCTACCCAAATAAAGAATTTAGATTCAGATGTGCATATTTTGTTAATATGATTTTTATATAATTAATGTTAATGCTACCTATTAGATCCCATTTCAGAAGCACTCTGAAGATAGTGAGATTTAGGGTTTGAATAAATCAAAGGCATAAAAAAGTTGTCTTAGGAAATCTCTAAGAATAGGATAAAAGGATATATTTTCTACTGAAGTGAAGAATGAAACTTTTAGAAGTTGGGGATTTAAATGAGAGATGAAACAACACTGTTAAAATTACTTTAAATTCTCTAAGGAAATGGCACCTGGGCTTTCATGTCATCAGAAAAGAAGCATACCAAATTAAACAAAGAAAATGGAATCAAGGCTAACATTTACATTCAATAGATAGGAGAAATTTACTGAGGATTGAGGTAATGTATAGATTTCCAAACTTTTATAATGATCTTGAACCCTTTAGTGTTCCCTATAATTAGCCAGAAGGAACATATAGTACCCCAACCTGTAAAGGTCATTTTTTACTGGAAATATGATCTACTTCACATATCAGTCAAAATAGTGAGTAAATTGCTATACTCTGGAATTGATTCTCATCTTGTTCATCCTCAATCACAGTCAGGCATTCTTTAAGAAAGTTATTAACACTTGGCTCAGTATGCAGAATTTACAACACTGGATGAAGGAATGTTCTAATAAAGGTATTTTTATTAATTATTTCTGTTAAGTCATAGGGGAATACCTTTGAATGTAGAAAGATAAATAAATACTTGAAATAGTCATGGAAGGAAGGAATCAATTTTCATATCTGATTCCTAAGTCTTTCCCCTCTAAATTCAAAACTTTCCCCTGGTTATTGAACATGAGGTGATTCCATTGATATTACCACTTGTGATCTCTATATAAAGTTCAGTATCCTCATCAATCTGTACCAAAGTATAATAACAGTCATATAATAAGTAGCACTGAAGTCGGGTCTACTATATACCAAAGGCACATTCCTAAGTGTTTTGCAAATACTATTATATTTGATTTACTAAATGGTGTTATGTTTTTCATTTAATGGTTTGGAAAAGGTTAAATGAATTGCCCAGAGTTACATAGTTAGTAAGAATCTGAAGCTGTATTTGAACTCAGGTCTTCCTGACTCTAGGGTCAGCATTCAATTTACTGCTTCCTATACAAAAACATTATTTCCTCTTCAGATGAGATAACAAGAAAAATAATAATCATCAATTATCGAATATGTGCTAGGAACTGAGGATATAAAGAAGAATAGAAGATGTTGGAAAGAAAGATTGGCAGGATTTTGTGAGAGACTGTAAATGTATGGGTCAGGGGTTTATTCTTGATTCTATAATTAATTATATTTTATCACCTAATATTAGATTATAGAATCTATATTTTATAGAATATCTGAGTTTTGTTCTAAATCGATATAATATATTAAATATATAATTTATACATTATAGTAATGTAAAATATATAATATATATTTAAATGTATATATTTTAAAGAAAGAAATGCCTCTTCTGCTGCTTTATATCCCTAAGTCTGTGCTGAGCTTAGGTAAAGGTAGTGTTCTATTGTATCATGAGTTGGTGGTACACTGAGGATCATTTCCTGATATTACCCTTTTTAAGTGCATATATTTGTAACTCTAAAAATGTTTATCTACATGAAGAATATGGAAATATAGTTAAACAACTTGAATAATCTATATTATATTGCTTGCCTTATCAAAGGGTAGAAGAGGAGGCAGAAAGGGGGGTGAGAATTTGGAACTCAAATTTCTAATAAATGAAAGAATAAAAAAACTACATGTAGAGCAGAAATATTTAAGAAAATACATAAGATATTTTTAAAATTCTGCTTTAAATTTATTAATAGCAAGCATTAATTAAACACAGTGCAAGGGACTGTGCAAAACATTGGGGATATAAAAAAGGTAAAACAAACATACAAACAGAAAATAAAGTGCTTGACCTTTAGGAATTTGCTTTCTAATGCATATTTTATGAGCATAAATAAGTACATACAAGAGACATACAAATTAAGTAGAAAGTGATCTCAGAAGGGAAGACCAGGAAGTTCTAAGATAAAGAACTCAACTGAACTCTCTCAATTTCCATCTAAAATCTTTTTAAAACAACACTTCAAAAAAATTAAGAATGGAAGAACCAACAAAAGTATAAGGTGAAACAAGTGACCATTCTAAGGTTGGTAAAATAAAGGTCTTTTTCACTGGGGGGAAGAGATGAGCTCAGTAAAACATAGGTTGTGCACAAGCAGGCTGCAACAGACCTTGTTGACAGAGATTTCTGGAGCTCTCAACCTATAGACAGTAAGGGAGTAAAACAACTGGTCAGAAGGAGATTGCTCGGGGACTCTTAATTGGCATGGGATGAGGGACTCTGTTGCATTGCCCATATGCTATTCTGATCACAGTCTCAGAGCAGGAAGAAACACTATAGGGTTCACTATTAATTATGGCTATAGAAGAATGGGATCCCTGGTCATAGTGGCAGAGAAGAAAAGAGTTATTATGAAGTTATTCACAAACCAAAGCAAGGTACAGGAAAGGAATGACCAAAACTCTCTTTAAATCACATCACCTTGGAAGAACTGAAAACTTACAGACAACCCACATCTAACTCTGACAATAGTAACAATAAGAATCCTGATGTTTGGAACAATGTTCTTTCCAATTAAGGAGTAGAGGGTAGCTAGGTGGTGCAGTGGATAGAGCAACAGCCCTGGAATTAGGAGTACTTGAGTTCAAACATTTAATAATTGCCTAGCTATGTGACCTTGGGCAAGTCACTTAACCCCATTGCCTTGCAAGGAAAAAAATCAACAGGGATCAATTAAGGAGTAGAGTCAAACTTGAGCATGAAATTAAAAGTCAAGAAATAGGTTAGAAAATGAGTGAACAACAACAAAAGAGTCTGACCATAGAAAGTTACTGTGATGACAAGGAAGATAAAAACATAAACTGAGAAGAAGACTAACAAAGTCAAAATAGCTACATCCAAAACCCCAAGAAAAATGTGCATTGGTCATAGGGTAAAAAAAAATTCCTAGAAAATAATTTTAAAAATCATATAAAGGAATTAGAAGATCAATATAGAAAAGAAATGAAGGTGATGCAAGAAAATAGGAAAAGTCAATAGCTTGGAAAAAGAATCACAATTTTTTTTTAAAAAATTGGCCAAATGGTAAAAGAAGTATAAAAATTTATTTAAAACATCCAACAACTTTTTAAAAAATAGAATTGGACAAATCTAGAAGTTGCTGCAAAGACTCATTGAAGAAAATAATTTATAAAAATTAGAATTAGGTAAATGGAAATCAATAATGCCATAAGACATCAAGAAAATAATTAGGAAAAAATAAACAAACATAAAATAGAAGAAAATGTGAACTTATTTCTTTTTTATTTTATTTATTATTCCAATTATATAAAAACTATATATATATTCACTTCTTGTAAGATTTTGAATTCCACATATTTCTCTCTCCCTCCCTCCTTTTCCTCCCCCCCTCCCCTTGCTCTCCTGGTGCAATATGATATATTATAAATGAATAACCATATTAGACATATTTCTATATTAGTCACATTGGAAAAGATTAATCAGAAAAGGGAACAAACAACCATAAAAGTAAAAAATAAAGCACAAAGTAAAATTTTAAATGGAAAATACTATGTTCTGATCTGCATTCAGACCATAATTCCTTCTCTGGATATGGTCAGTATTTTCCATCACAAGTCCTTTAAAATTGTCTGATTATTGTACTGCTAAAGAGAGTTAATTACACATCATATCAGATCATCAAACATTATTACTGTTAATGTATACAATGTTCTCCTGATTCTTCGCATTTCACTCAACATCAGTTCATACAAGTCTTTCCAGGTCCTTCTGAAGTTTACTTGCTCATGATTTCTTAATAATAGCACTCTATAACATTCATATATCACAGTTTGTTCAGTCATTCCCCAGTTGTTGGATATACCTTTGATTTCTAATTCTTTGCCATTACAGAGAGCTATCATAAACATTTTTGTATATGTGGATCTTTTTTCACTTTTTTTATGATCTCTTTGGAATTGAGCCCTAACACAATTGTACTGGATCAAAGAAGATGGAGTTTTATTATCCTTTGGGTAAAGAAATGAGAACTATTTTATGGAAAAACAATCAACATGAATATAGATCCAAGAGAGGTAATCTAAGAATTATTTTACTAATTGAGAGGCATGTTAAAACCAAAAAAGAACTTTGACATCACATTTCAAGCGATTAACAAGAGAAACTGCCCTGATATCTCAGAAGAAACCATAATGGAAATGTAATAATCCACTGATCATCTTTTCAAAGAGATCCCAAGTAATACTTGTAGTCAGATTCCAGAACTTCTAGTTCAATAAGAATATGTTTCAAGCATCCAGAAAGAAACAATTCAAATATGGAAATTTCAAGATTTAGCAGCTAATGTGTTAAATTATTAGAGGACTTGGAATATTATATTATGAAGGTTAAATGAGTTAGGATTCCAATCAAGAATCACCTACCTTGCAAACCTTAGTCTTTATGGGGGAAAATAGACTTTAATGCATTCCTATGAGAAGGCCAGAGGTGAATAGAAAATGTGACTTTTGATTAAAAGTCTCAAGTGGACCACAAAAGGGAAATTTGAAAGAGAAATCAGAGATTCAACAAGGTTAAGTTGTTTACAATCCTACATGATGATATTTGTAACTGTTAAGAATTTTGTCATTATTTTAACAATTAGAAGGTGAATATATAGAGAGGACATGAAATTATTTTAAAAAAAATAAAATTAAGGGAAAAAAAGAGAAATGCCCTAGAAGAAGGGGGAAGAGGGAAGGCAGAGGCAGAATGGGGTAAATTATCTATAATAAAACAGGCACAGAGAAATTATTTTGTCCAATTATATTCTATGAAATCTAAAAATCAAAATGAAATGGAATATATTTTCAAAACTATAAATTGCTCAGAATATTGAAAAGGAAAAAATTATTATATAATCCTATCCTAAAAGAAATTGAAGAAGGCATGAATGAACTACCTCAGAAAAAAACTCTCAAAGAATTCTAAGAAATATTTTAGGAGCAAATAATTCTAATACTACATTAACACTTAGGGAAAATAGAGAGTGTCCTTCCAAGTTCCATATATGACACAAATATAAACCAGGAAAAGCAAGAACAAAAAGAATATGCCAATTACCTTTATAAATATTGATGCAGAAAGTTTAAATAAAATACTAGGAAGGAGATTACAAACATATATCATAAAACTCTTAACTATGAACATACAAGATTTATACCAAAAATACAGGACTTATGCAATTGGTATGATTGACAAAATCAGTAACATAACCAACACAATAATATGATTATCTCAATAGATCACAAAATGCATTTGATGAAATACAGCATCCATTCCTATTGAAAACACAAGCAAAGGTAGGAATAAACGGGTTACTAAAACTTTCAGCAAGCATTATCTGTAACAGGTAGAGCCTAGAAGCTTTCTCAATATTATCATGAGTGAAGCAGAGAACCTATTATCCTATTAGTTATTCATCATGTGCTGTAGCATATACCTATAGCAATAAGAGAATTAAAATAAATTGAAATAATTAGAATATGTAGTGACAAACAAAACTATCACTCTTTTTAGGTGACATGAATGTATACTTTCCAAATATCCAAGAGAATCAACTAAAAGGCTAATTTTAATAACTAACTAGCAAAATTGAAGGGCATAAAATAATCCCACATAAATCATTAGTATTAGCAGCTCGGAACACTGGGAAAGGCCTCATGCAGAAAATATGTTGCATATAAACTGAGCCTTGGAGGAAGGGATTTTAAAATGTGATTGAGGTAATGACAAACAGAATTCATATGTATTATAAGGAAGACTCAAAGCAAATGGTGAGTAATAAAATATGTTTCATTTCCAAAAATATTTGAACCTCAATTTTTAATACTTTTATCTCAGTCACACAAATCTTTACATATATGCTTTCTTTTACCAGCTTACCTCTGCACATAGTATTTACCCAATAAATACTTACTGAATAAGCAAATAAATAACAATAGGCTATTTTTGTCATCTGTCTCCCCTCCACAATTATTTACAAAAAAGAGACCAATTGACTTGCAAAGGACAACTTATCAAGTCAGCAAATACTGGTCAGTTAGCATCTCAAAGAGTAGAGAGCCTCCCTTATTCTACCACCCCCCCCCCCTTTATTGTTGAGAGGAAAGCTTTCAACAATAATCATTCTCAATGAGATGCAAAAAGTGACTTATGCATCACTTTGTAAGGTCTGTTAAACAGCAGTTGATAATTTTCCACCAGGAAAAAAAAAAAATCTAGTTTAATCTCTTGATCTCATTCTATCTGAAGATAGTCACATATTCTTGGCATCCTAATTTCAATAAATAATTTCAGTCATACATCTACAATTATAGCTTCCTTAAGGTACTTAGTTGGGGTGGGGGAGGAAAAGCTTTGGATTTTTTTTTCCCCTTTCATTCACATTATGATTTTATAATTGTATCAATTAAGAGAATATTTATCATAAAGACAACACTTGAAGCAAGGAAGTTGTTTCTCTTTTTTTTTTCACTTTCCCTGTGTCTCTGTCTCCTTCATTCCTCCTTTTCTATCTGACTTGACTTGTTTCATTTTAGGGTTAAGAAATTTTATAATTACATCTTTACCTTTGGATATGTACAAGAATAAACAAGTATATACATACTATACATAGCAACCTAGCTAAAGAACCACTTCTGAGGAACAATCCAACTTTATTATAGTTAGAAATTATTGATTGTAGAGTAGAAGAATTGAATTCAAATTCAAGTCTTGATATTTATTGATTTGTCACCTTGTGCAAAATACTCCTCTTCTTGAATCAGTCTTGGTTTTCTGTTTAGTAACTATATTGTGTACAGAAACTACCTCTTTCTTGTGCAAATATAGTTAATTAAGGGGGATGGAATGATATCACTATTTTTGGAAAGAGCATGGGCTTGCATTTCAATCTCAATTGTCCTGAGGAACTGTGCAACTTACATAGCTTTGTTCAAGTTTCTGGTCCCATTTTCTCATCTGTAAAATGAAAAGGGTGAATTAGAACCCTAATATCTCTTTCAACTTTAAATCTTATAACTCTAAGAGAATCTTTTGAGGCATTGTCTATGATACCAAATTAGAATCATAGAACTTTCTAATCATGAAGGGTACTTCCAGATTAATTAGCACATACCTTTTCAAGTTCCAGTTCTTTCTCTTTAGAGCAATTGTAAACTATGGACTCATTTAACTAACCAGTTTATAATAGTCATTAGTTAAAAATCATATCAATTCATCCCATTTAGAGATTTCCAAATTTGTTTTTTTTAAAGGAAGCTTAGACAACTAAATTACTTTGAATTTGCCTCTTGAATATAATACAGTCTTTATATTTGCCTAATTATTTTATTTTTGCCTATTCAGGGCATTGGAAAAAATAATATGATCCTGTCACTGAACCAATGCAAGTTTTCCAAGATAAAAAATGTTAAAGGACTCAAGTTTTTTTTTCAGTTCATCTGCATTAATGTCACATTAATACATTCTTTCCTGTACATCACACACACACACACACACACACATGCACACATGTACACAAACATACAAACACACAACCCATCTTAAAAAAAAATTTCTAAAAGAAATCAAAGTACCATTTTTGCTTATCTATATGTGCCTTTCTAATACATACATGCATTATTTAGGAACAGTATGAACTTATCTCTGTCTAGGTATTATAAATCCTAAGTGCTTGGCATGAATATCTACCAAAACCAATTCCATCAAAAGGACATCACATAAATCCCTATATAGATATAGATATAGATATAGATATAGATATAGATATAGATATAGATATAGATATAGATATAGATATAAATATAGATACGGATACGGATAGATATAGATATAGATAGATATATGGATACATATGATTATGTATATATGTACATATATACCTCTCATCAGAACTTTGGAAATTTGTAACTTTATTATTGTCATTTAGTGGAAGTAATAATAGTGTTATTGGGAGCAGTAGAATTGACAAACAATTCTCTTTCTCAGCAATTGCTCCTTTCAAATTGTTGAATATCTTTTTACTATATGCATGGATTTTGTTTCTGCATGTGAGGTTTTTTTTAATTAAGATACTTAATACCATTGTATTTTTTTTAAATATTGTCTCCTACTCTAGGTAAAAAAAATGAATGTAAAAGTCAAATAAAGTATCTATTCACTGCACATTGTCTAAATCCCAATAAATACTTTTTCATTCATTCATTTTTCATTTGTTTTTTGTTTGCAAACCATTGACTAATCCAGGATTTAAGAAATAAACCAATGACTCATTCTTATAAGAACTTATCTGGCTTTTTGGCAATACTCTTTTGCATATTCAAAAACTTCTATTTTCTAGACAAAATATTTTAATGGATGATTCATGTATTTCCACCAAAATAGATGTTGCTCCTTAAATTAAAGGCAATGACTCTTGAAAAGAAGTGTTATTATTATAAATGTCTATTAAATAGCTCATAAGGCACAATTTTGGGGGGTTACTTTAATAGTACTTCCAAATTTTGACCTTATAAATGTTGAAAAACATGGTAATCAATAGACATAAGGTGGTAAGATACTTTTGTGCTGTCACAGAAGTCAACAATTAAAGATCCAGAAGGATGATTTGCACTTCTAAGTGACCAGGCAATTTATCTAATAATTCATACAGAGATTAATTAGTAACACATAGATCCATGTGAAAATATATAGAATTATGGCTATAAACCTGGCATAATTAACTTAGATGAATGAAAAGATGATTTTAATTTTTGATGCTGGGTATGTGTTTACCAAAGATAACACACATCAAACTATTTGAATTAAATCAGCTTAAATTATGTGGTGTTTTCTGCGTAGTTGTCTAGTATTCTCTCAGAATAGCTAGAATAAAATTTCTTTTTAAGAAACAGCAAAAGAACTTTTGCATATAATTTGGGCTTCAGGAGGCAGCCTATAGCTATGTGGATGCTACTTAGTATTCCATAGGGGAATAAATGACTATTGCCTAGTTTTCTAGATTTGAAGTTGAAAAAAAAAAGACAGCTACTACCTTTTTTTATCCATCATAGCTTTGACAACTTGACTTGAGATAAATGGAATTCATACACTGAAAGATCTATTTATGACTATATGCAACAAAACAGAGTAGCAATTCTGGTATGGTTTGACTGACAATCATAATAACAACCATTATCCACAAAAGCAGTTGCCTGTTACTTAAGGGAGTAGCATCCATTTAGGAGGAAATACATGGGTCATTCATTAAAATATATTTCCTGTAGATAAACAATGTTTTTGTTGTGCTTATTGTTGAAAACACTAGTCACACTGCCTTTGGCAGCTTAAAATGAAAGCAACTTCATTTCACTTATGAAGATCAGATGAGTGCATAATATCTGTGGCATTTTAAAATGATGTGTAGTTAAGATTATTTTTTGTTTTCTGGTTGATTTTTGTTGCTGGTAGAAGAGATAGCATACCTTCAATCAATCCCGTAGCTACCACTGTATCCCATAATTCCTTCATATTTGAAGCAATTTGTTATTTGTAGAGTTTTTTTCAGTTGTTTCCAATTCTATGTGACCTCATTTGGATTTTCTAGCAAAGGTAATGGATTGATTTGTCATTTCCTTCTTCAGCACATTTCAAAGATGAGGAAATTGAGACAAATGGGGTTATGTGACATGCCTAAAGTCACTAAGTGTCTGAGGCCATACTTAAACTTAAGAGGATGAATCTTCCTACAGGCAGGCCTGGCACTTTATTCACTATGCCACCTGTTTCCAGATCAGTGTTCAAGCTTCTAATTGGATCTCTTCATCCCCAACATGTTCTTACTTACATCTACTTTTTAAACAGCTTGTCCAATGATTTTTGAATACATGTTTCATCTATCTATTCTTTTCCATTTTAAACCCAATTGGTTTACATGTTGATCTTAGCATGATATATGAGAGACTTAAATTTAGAACTAGAAGGGAACTCAGAGATCTTCTAACTCAGCCTGATCAGTTTTCTCATGAAGACACTGAGGCTTAGAGAAGTAAGGTGAACTGCTAAAGGTAAAAAAAGTTTTAAGTAGCAAGTAATTTAAGTGGTAAGATATATAGAGGACTGGACTTGGAATCAAGAAGACCTGAGTTCCAATCCTGATTCAGACACTTCCTAGCATTGTAACCCTGGGCAAGTCACCTATCTTTCTGACAGTTTGTTTCAGTCTCCTCATCTGTGAAATGTTGATAATAAAATGTATCTTCCAAAGTTATTGTGAGGCTCAAATATATCTTTAAAGAATTTAACTTGTTATCTAGCACATACTAGATAGTTAATAAATGCTGTTTACTTTCTTTCTCTGTTCACCCCTTCATTCCTGTTTTGTCTTGCTTTTTTCTGAACCAGAGTACATTTACCCCAATCCCAGAGTTTTCATGTACCTTGTGAATACCCAATGAATCTCTTCTTTCTCATTGGCTAGTACCCTCACTGATTGTTCCTCAAAATTTAGCAGCTGAGTCATTAGTGATTAAAATGAATATTTTATTAATTTACTTAAAGTGTAGTAGAAGCACACATATAATGATAACTAAACTTCATCAGTTTCTAGAGAGGGGAAAGAAATTAGGTTCACTGTTTGACCCAATTCTTACGTAGCAATATTCTCATTGAAAAAGTCCTATAAACCGATATTTTATGACACTGGTTTCTTAGGGCTTCTCTGCATGACTGGTAACATTTGACCTGGAATATTGGGCTTCAACATCCACATGGCTTGAGTTCCAAAGTTGGGGACTTCACTTACTATACCTAAATCTGAAAAGTTTAAATGAAAAATACCAAACTTATTTCTAGGGGCTACAGGTCTGAGGAGATTAGTGCTGCTAGACTTAATCCCTTCTCTTTGACATCCTGGTGCCACTTGCTATGGGTGAATGAATCTTCATCTCTAGATGTGATTGCCAAAATGAATATGACTTTATTAGTTAGTTAAATTTCAAGATTCAAAAAGATTCTGCTAAATAATCAGGACAAGAAGTCTATTTCTAGACTTGTAGAGAGCCAATGTAAAATGCCCATGCATGAACCATGTCCCTAAATTTTGTAGTGAAGAAGAATTGAATTCAAACCTTTCCTAAGGCAGTTACTAACTATATGGTCCATGGTAAAATCATCTGATCTCTCTAAGTTTCAGTTTTCACAACTATGAAACAAAGATAATAATAGCACATGCCTTGTAATACTATTGTGAGTACCAAATATATGTACTTCACAAAATTCTAATGTTTTATAAATCACAAAGCTAGAAGGATTATATAAATGCTAACTACTAAAATAATTAGTATTTATCATGATTATTACTATCTTTATCAATAAGATCCACATCTCTGCCATAGAATTGGTGACTGATTAAAATTCTGAAACCTTTGCTGTTTTTTGTTTGTTTATTTTGTTTGTTTTTAAGATCATAATCTGGGGTGGCTTCACTTTCCTGATCTGGCTGATGAATTAGATGTTCCTGATAAGGTCACAGGTAATTTGCTTCACTCTTCTGAATGAGAGACAGTTGTATTAAGGACTGAAAGTGGGAAAAAATTGAAATTTTCTGTCAGAAAATTTAGAGTTCTAATGCCTAAGATTCTCCGTATCTCTGATTGTCAACTTCAAGTTTAGACATTTATATGTAAAAGTTTAGATTTAGGCAGTGGTAGAGTGGATAAAGTGTTGGGGTAGAAATCAGGAAAGCCTAAGTTCAAATTTGGCATCAGACACTTAAAATCTGGGTAACTCTGGACAAATTTCTGAAACTCTGACTACTTCAATTTTCTTAACTATATAATGGGGATAATAATGGTACCCACACAAAGTCACATCATAGGCATCCTGAAAGTTTTCTTTTGAGACTCTTTGACTCTATCAAACATGTCCTTTTGCTTCTCTCTACCTATAATATAAAGAGACAATATACTAAAATAGAACCAGTCTACTAAGCCTGGGATTTTGCTTATCAATATACATGTAGATGAGGTTAAGCACATGGAAATTATCCACATCCAGATTTCCTAATACCTGCTATTGAGTAGGTCAGAGTCAAGCAACTCTAAAAAGGAGAACATAAGAAATAGTACAAGATTCCATCATTGCATGACTTTGGATCATATGATCTAGCTATAGATTGTTGGGCAATAATAAAAGCATGAAAGAGAGTTTGAATTGCAAAAATAAACTGGTATAACTTTGAAGCACTTCCTTCAGATCAGTTGCTTCAGAATAACAATTGTGGATAATAGGAGTATCATGTCCTTAGCTCAAAAATCATAAAATAATATTTACCTAAAGAAAGTATGGCTTAGAGAATCCATACTCAAATGTTTTTGTCAGGATCCCTTTACTCTATTAAATATATTTAAATACCCCAAAGAGCTTTATTATACTTTTTATCTATTGATATTTATCATAGTAGAAATTAAAATGCTTTAGTATCATTATAAAAATAGTTTTGGCATCATGGGTCTTCTAAAAGGGTATGAAAGACCATCAGAGGTACCAAGACTACCTTTTCAAAACTGCTAAGAAGATCTGGGAAATACAATGAGTTTTGTAATGAATCTCTCACTCCACCTCCAGCAATCAAATGTTCTAGGAACATGTGAAAATTAAGAGATCTACATAATTGAAACAATCTTCTAATCCAAATTTGTGGAGTCATTCCTTCAAAGGAGGAATAATTCTGGATTTAGCAAGTACAATAATTGCTTTCTTAAAGTTGCTTCATGTGAGGCAAGAGCTTGATAATTCTGCTCTGAAGATATTGAAATTCCTGGCAAAAATGTCTTTAAATGAATTTTCCTGAAAGAAGAAACCACACCTAAGGGTCTAAGGCTTAAACTGTCTGATATGATTTTGGCTTTGGCTTTACTATAAAGTTTGGTGTCTTTTTATTGTTATTACCTGAGGCTTTTTTGTTAGACTCTCCTGTACTTTGTCTTCACTCTATAATTTTATCAACTGATAATCTGAGATATAGACTCAAAGAAGTGATCTAAGAAATATTTCCAGCCTGACAGGTTTTTTGGCATTAAAGGAATAACTATATAGAATGAAAGTACCACTTTTAGTTTAGACCCCACCTATTTTTTTTAATCTTTCTTAAGGAAAATATTCATTAAATTAATTGTGTGGGTTTTTAGATTTTCATTAGTGCTTCCCACTGATTTTGGAGTTGGAGCTTGATTTCACTGTTATAAGAAATCACAATTGTTCATTTTCCCTCTTCTGATATGTATTGGCAAATTCCTTGAAATATATAAATCTAAATTCTAAAAGCCTTTAGAGAATAACCTTGGCCATTTAAGAGTTTAAGAAACTTGCCCATTGTATGTATCTGAGGTTAAACTTGAACCTCCATCCTTCTGACTATGAGGCCAGCCATCTATCTACTAAATCATGTTTTATTTGTGTGTACTATATTTTGAAATCATTTCAGATAATGACTCACATATAATTAATATTTTACAATTTAAACTTTTCTTCATTGTAGCCTTTGAGACAGAAGGAACAGTTTGGGAAATTTAGAATAAAAGAAGTTAAGAGATTTGATCAAAGTACAGTTGTTCAGAAGTAATGAGGTTAGGACTTAAAGTCAAATCTTATGACTTTTCCTCTAAGGTTCTATCCACTTCAGATACTTCCTGTTTCTAATCAAAGGAGTTCACCCCTCCCATATAGTAGAGCTTCAAAATATCTGGAAGATACATAAAATTCATGATTACAGTAACATCTGCTATGTCTGCCCAATTATTTAGAATAGTCTTTGTAAATTAACTGTCCCAAATACCTGTCTACATTTAAGCCACTTTATAGAATTCCAGAATTCCCCATGAGCCCATTCGCTCACTGCAAAAACCTTTAAAGAGACAAAAATCTATCAGCTCATCTGGTGCCATGGGCAATTAATTAGTATCAAATGATCAGAGGAAACCTAGGTAACTTAATGTGTTCATATATTTATATTGGGAATGAGATACAGAGAAA
This sequence comes from Macrotis lagotis, assembly GCF_037893015.1. Taxonomy (NCBI): domain Eukaryota; kingdom Metazoa; phylum Chordata; class Mammalia; order Peramelemorphia; family Peramelidae; genus Macrotis; species Macrotis lagotis. Next base: position 86,936,697 of record NC_133662.1, on the reverse strand, counting down.
TGAAAAGATTCCACTAGTCTTGTACCAAAAAAAAGAGAGTATAAGAGTCTAAAAAGCTCATGCTTGGGCAAATTTGTGTGTGTGTGTGTGTGTGTGTGTGTGTGTGTGTGTGTGTGTGTGCATTTGATGCTTATACATATGTAAATGTATATGCATATAAAATAGACAGCTTAATGGCATAGTTAGAGAGCCAGGCCTGAAATCAGGAAGATGAGTCTTCCTGAATTCAAATTTGACCTCAGATAATGAGTACCTATATGACCAAGGGCAAATCACTTAAAACTCCTTTGCTTCAGTTTCCTTATCTAAAAATTGAATTGGAGTAGCATATGGCAAACCACTCCAGTTTCTTTTATAAGAACAATCCAAAAGGGCAACGATTGAAATGAATCAAAAATAACAATACAAATATAAAACTTAACATTTAGAGGAAACTATTGGTATTGTAGACAGAATATTAGACTTTATGCAATAAAGAACCAAGTTCAAATCCAATCTCAGTTACTTGCTAGCAGAGTGACCTTGAGAAAGTCACAAAACCTGTCTTTGCTTTGCTTTTTTGAACTTTAATACTAGAATTATCATGATGATGTTTATCTTTTTTCCTACAAGATGACCATGACATCAGGGAGGTGATGACATGACATGTATGTGATTTGGATTTGAGTGAGGAGGTGCTGTACTTCACTTTGTCCTCTAGAGTATTTAGGTTCAGTGTCTAGATATGAATCAGAACAACTGGACATAGTGCTGGATGTGAGGCAAACAGGAATCTCACAAGGGCTTTGTAAGATAGATATATTATTCTTCCAATTTTACAGATGGAAAAACTAAAGATAAGAAAGTTTAAGTGATTTTTCTAGGATCACTCAACTAAGAAAAAATTTTGAATTACGTATTGAGCTTTGGTTGCTCTAGCTCTGAATTCAACATTAAAATCACCCCTGTACCATCTAATTCTCTCTCTCTCTCTCTCTCTCTCTCTCGCTCTCACTCTCGCTCTCGCTCTCACTCTCGCTCTTGATCTCCATTGCACTTTTTCTCTCTTCCTTTTTCTTTATTTCCCCAACACTCTCCATATATTACACAACATACAATATATAATATACTTATTATGTATTATGTAAATGTTATATAGTATTATATATGCTATATTATATCCATATATTATATAAACTTAAAATAGGAATAGAAAACACCCCCTTAACATTCATAACAACCCCCCTTTTTCCTTTCCAATCTCCTTAAAACTTAAACTCTACCTAAGTAATTTATAATTTTAGTAACACTGACTTCCTTGATTTTCATCATGCAAGAGGAATAGCAGCTCCAAACTTCAAATATTTTCATCAATTGTCCAACATGCCTAGAATTCTCTTTGTCATCCAGTCTTTCTCCTGGCTATCCTGGCTTCCTTTAATTCTCAGCTAATATCCCACCTTCTAAAATTAATCTTTGTATTCCCTGTGATTAGCACAGTGATGTGTACTTAGTAGATGCTTAAGAAAATGTATAGTTACTGATTGATTGACTGACACCACTGTGACTCGATAGAAACTGAAAGGCAACACCAAACAAGCTCTTGGATATTTTATTTGGAAGATGGCAAATGAACATTACCAGATATCTTCCCCTAGTTTTTCATGGTTGAATAGAATAAATATATCATTTTTTGTCCAGTATGTTAAAATAAGGTCAGAAGTTTCTTTCTTTTAATTTATCTTATTTTTCATTTAAATTACACCATAAAACACAAGTCTGTCTATACTAGAGTAGCTGATGGGAATTCTCCGTGGTGATATCTTAAAATGGCTTTCGAAAAAGTATATGGGTGTGAATCAAATCTAGTCACTCAAGAAAGCTAGTTACACCCAGATTTTTTATTCAAAATGAGAAATCAATGAGGAACAATCTGGTTCTTCATAAAGCATCATAATCGACTTCTGGTGGTGGTGAAAAAGAAGCCAGTAGCACTGAAGGCAGCCGCTGCATGAGGAAGGCTGGAGTGCAAAGGATAGAGGGACCACCTCCAACATGAATCTCTTAAATAAGCCGAAAAGCGAAATAACCCCTGAGGAGCTGCAGAAGAGAGAAGAGGAGGAGTTCAACACCAGGCCCTTGTGGGTGCTCACACAATCAGTGAAGAACAACACCCAGGTTCTTAACAATTGCGGCAACAACCAGAAACTGCTGGGCCAAGTGAAGGCCTTTGACAGCCTGGCACTGCAACATGGTCTTGGAGAAAGTGAAGGAGATGTGGACAGCGGTGCCCAAAAGTGGCAAAGGCAAGAAAAAGTCAAAACTAGTGAACAAAGATTGTTACATTTCCAAGATGTTCCTGAGGGGGGATTCAGTCATTGTGGTCCTCAGGAACCCACTCACTGCTGGCAAGTAGTGGAGCCAGACCCTTCCTTCCCACACTAATACTCAGCCCTGCTGATAAGGCTGTGGAGTCCCCTTGTTTCACCTTTTGTGAATAAAACCTTGCTGTTTTAAAAAAAAATAATAAAAAAATGAAGGATCATAATCATGTACAAGTGCATAAATTGACTTGCAAAGATTATGCTAAATAAAATGGAAGACATAAAGTAGATAAAATATTAAATTGTGTGTATAATATATATTAATAATTATACTAATTATTTTCAGAAAAGTTCATTTAATTCTCTTATCTGCATTGAGACTAAAAACTTAAAGACTGATCAAAATGTAAGGATTCTCTTTAAATATTATTTCAACAATATAATTACCTTGGCACATTTGAGAAAGGAATGAAAAATAAACAGAAAGGAGAAGGGAACAAACAATATACAAGCTCTGTTGTATAGATTTTTTTAATTCAGAAGTGTCATTAGAAAATCTGCCTTATATTCCACATGTACTTCTACAATGTAATAACAATTTATTTCACAATGATAAACCTGAGGCATTGCTAGATCTTAAAATCCCTTCTGAATCATCTCAGTATTCAAGTTTGAGGTAATGACAAATGTAAAATGATAGAGAAACATAGAAAGTCATATCAAATAAGACAAAGTGAGATGCTCAAAACCTGAAAATATCATATATATTTATATATATATGTATATATACATATATATTTGCTGACTGCAGAAATTAAAAATGAAAGAATAATAATGAAATTTAAAAGAAATACCATGAAATTAAAAATGATTAATTTTTTTCCTCCAAGAATAGATATGATTACTAACACATATAAAGCACTTTGACAGACATACTTCCCATAAATTATCTCATTTGATTTGATCCTTGAAACAGTTCTGTCAGGCAAATGTGGGGACAGCTAGTTGGTGCAGTGGATAGAGCACCAGCCCTGGAGTCAGGAGTACCTGGGTTCAAATCCAGCCTCAGACACTGAATAATTACCTAGCTGTGCGCCCTTGGGCAAGCCACTTAATCCCATTTGTCTTGCAAAAAACTAAAACAAAAACAATCAAAAAAAAGAAAGGCAATTGTGTTCATGCCTAATTTACAGAGGAGAAAACTGAGTCTTTGAAAGGATAAGTGACTTTCCAGGGTTATCCACCTATTTAAGTGTCTAAGGTAAGATTGAAATTCTTTTCTTCCTAAATAAAAGTTTACCAAATGGTAGCATGTTCTATCAACTACTCTGAACCTCCACCAATTTTTATATACATATATACATATATGTATATATGTATATATATAGTCATACCCTTTGATGTGTATTGTTTATACTTATTGAAATTTTATTGTCACTTTTTTTTGCTTTGAGAAATGGCCTCTTTGAGTATAGTTTTGTGATATTGGGGAAGGTCTAAGGTAATGTAAGAACAAAATACATCCATTCAAATCAATTTACATGAATTTTATTTATCTAAACAAAAAAATAATGAATTTATTCTCAATTAGAAACTGGTTGGAAACTGTGGTGAGTATTTAACCAGGCATTTTTGATTTGTGTACTGTTTACTGTTGGCATAAGCTTGGCAGTATAATAACAAAGCCAGCCTCCTTACCACAATTAACCTGAACACAAACTATATAATTAGAAGGTGATTTGCTGCACTATAGAACTATGGTTACAGTAGTTTGGAGGTGTTTTCTTTTAAAGAGTCCTAATTACTGATTCATGTGGTATCAATAATACCTAAATTTTATGTCTCTTGTAAGGAACTGTGAGTAAAACTGCTGTCAGCATATGCTATTTTAAATGAATTTAGCTTTTTCTTTACTTTTTAGAGCAATAAACTGTAATTGTGCAATTTATTTCCAGGTGTAATGGAATGTCCTTGTTTCCTTTCTTTTGGCTCCAAGAATATTTTTGCTTTAAGGCTAATTGTAAAAACTAGATTGCTTCAAAAATACAAACCTTTAGCTACTTTCTCTTAACATTGTTTTTATACTTCTTGATAAGCAAGATAAACTACAAAATACCAATAATAAAAAGGAAACAACTTGAGACCTGTACCCTCTTCCCAGAACTATCAATTTATTTCTTATAAGATATGAAATGCTATCATGAAATCCTTTCAGTCATTGTTCAGTTTGACCCTGTTAATTTTTTTCTATTAGAAAAGTAAAATGTCAATTAATTGCCTTCTTTATAACCAGACATATTTTTTCTTTTTGCAATAATATTCTCTACCACCAATGAAAAATGTATACGTGTATATATATATATATGCACACATATAGAGAGACATATACATATATAAGTATGTTTATATACATGTATATGTGTATATTAAATATGTACATATGCTCATGTGTATGAATATATGTATATTTAAATGAAAGGACTAAATCCAACAAATGAGTATGAATTCTCTTTTCCACCTGCCACTGAAAAACATATTATATTTTTAAAAAGAGAAAAAATAAAGCTATAATCCCAAAGAGTAAACATCATGAATTGAGATTTTTTCAATCCATAAAATGGAAATATTTTCCAAGGGTAGAAAATCAATAGAAAATATCATAGGAATCACAAAGAATGGGGCATTTTTTGTCAGAAATGTGGTAATGATGAGAATAGTTAGTGACAAATAGATCAGTTCCTAGTAAGTTAAGAAAAAAGATAACTATAGATATAGGAAGTCATTGCTAAAATAAGATGAAGAGAATCTTTAAAAAAAAGGTAATTTTCGGTGAGTTTTATCTAGTCATCAAACAGAATACAAATTTCCAGGTTAGATAAAACCTTAGGGGATGTATTCTCAAGCCTTAAAAAAGTGGTAACACCACTTGTAACAAGGTCCTTTGCTTTTCTGTGCACCATGGTCACTCTTGGCTATCTGGTGAAAATTATAAGGATTACCAAGAGAGTCAAATATGTTTAAATAAAGATGCATTTTCCCCATCTAGTTTCCCCCTCAAAAAATCTATCCCTAAACAATTTGGAGATCCATAGAATCACAGGGTTTAACTCTTGCTTTAGCAATTTTGCCAAATAGTGAGCATCTGCTTCAACACCTGCAGTACTGGAGACTATATGACCTCTTTAAGCAAATCATTTTACTCATGGACAGTTGTAATTTCAGAAAAAAAGTAGTTAAGCCAAAATCTGCCTTTCTGGTACTTATACAAATTATTGACTAATTTGACATGGCCAAATTATGAAACTAGTCATTATATGGATCCAAAGTATCTTCCCTGTAATAAGTACTGTATCAGTTATTTCATTCATATAGGGAACTCTCTGTACCAGTGTACCAATTTAATTAGTTTTCCTCCAACTTATTGTCTTAGAGAATAGCCTAGACCACTATGAGCTTAAAAGTTCACCACAACTATTTTATGTTAGTGTATAAACTGTAGCAAAGACTTCATGACTCTGAAGAATGCTTTCTATTCATTATAGATCTGTGTCTTTCAAAATATTCTTATTTTTAGACTAACTAATTGCAGTTCCTTCAAGTGATCCATCTTCCTGAAATCAGCTAATTCATTGCCTTATTAATTAGATGGTAACAAAAACTGAAAATCCAGAACACTAACCAATCAACACTACAAGCACTTATTAGACACCTATTCTGTTGTTAGAATCTATCCTAAATTCGGAGAATACAAGTGCAAAGAATCAAACAAATTCTACTCACAGAGAACTGGCATTCTAATATCTATAAAATTATATATATATACATATATATATATATATATATATATATATATACACATATATATCTATAGAGAGAGATAAATGATATATATATAGCAGAAATATAAGATGAATAAATACAAATACATACAAAGTAATGAAATATCAGGTAGTTTGAAGAAGATGGCAGTATTTGGAGTGATAAAGAAAGGCTTCATGTAGAAGACTGTGCTTGAGCTCTGTCTTGAAAGAAGAGAGAGAGACTCTATGAAGACAAGGTAAGGACAGATTATATTCCAAGTATGTGCAGGAGATTGAATGTCGTGTATAAAGAATAGAGACATTGTCAGTTTTTCTGGACTGCAGAAGGTGGGATGGGAATTGGGTTCAATGAGAATGGAAAGGTAGACTAGGACTGGGTTAGGACAGACTACAAACAAAAAAGTACATATTTTATCCCAGAGACAATAGGAAGCCATTGGAGCGTATTGAGTAGAGTAGCCACAAAGATAGGCATTTAAGGAAGATTTCTGTGGCAGCAATGTGCAGGATGAACTGAAAGTATCATTTTGGGTTATACACAGTAGGACTTTGTAGTTTCCATATTTTCACTTATTAATATAGCCTAAGATTTCATTGGTTGTTATTAATTATAGTGGTATATGTATGAGTTGTACTGTTCAGATAATGCTTACTGTTTAATCTGATTAAGACTTCTTTATCACTAAAATTCTGAGATATTTTTCACATTAAATGTTATTAAACCATCTCTCCCTTAATCAACATTTGTGTAAACATATTGTCTTTTTTAATATGGTAAAAATAATTTTCAGCTTTGTATAATAATAAAAGAGCTATTTGACTTCATAAAATTAAAAATGGAAAATAAAACAAAAATATCAAGAAATGTTAGCTTTTGCATTATCCCACATTTCTTAGAGTTTGTTTTCCTGAATCCAGCATTTCTCAAAATATACATATAAGTGTATATATATGTATATATATATATATATATTTATATATTTATATATATATGTGAAAACAGGAATTGCTTTAATATGAAGTTTGTGTGTGTGTGTGTGTGTGTGTGTGTGTGTTTTACCCCAGGAGTTTAGCACAGTGCCTGTTACATGATTGGTTGGTTTGTCATTCTTCAGTCTTGAAAAGGACCAAAATGACTTCACTATGTTAGAGTCTTACAGTTGTAAAACTGTATCTGATCAGACCAATACAAGCTCAGAATACTCTCCCATGGGTTGGGCACAAATAGATCTAAATAATCCCACTTGAGTGGATTATCTCAATTTGTGTATCTCATGCTTACTTTCAGTTCATTCAATTCTATTTTTCTCACAGAAAACAGCAACCCCTCTAATTTGAGCACACCAAACTAAATGATCCTGTGCTAGTGTCTCCCATGTTGAGAATATACTTATATCACTTTTTCTCTCCACCATGTGAACACGTCCCCCATGTATGTTCTCCATAAATAGTCTTTTTGGCCATCATATCCTTGGTATTTGAACAATGTGACCAACCCATTAGAATTGTACTCTTTGTGGCAGAGTTTGAAAGTTTGGTTGTTTAGTTCCAAAAAGGACCTCAGTGCCTGATAGCTTGTCCTCCAGGTGATTTTCACAATCTTCCTAAGAGAATTTAAATGTAAGTGAAGACTGTTAGACAGGCCAGGTTTCACAGGCATACAGCAATGAGGTCAGCTCTACCAGCACCATCAGTTTGGTAATTAGTCTAATAACTCTTATCTTCTGGCAATGTGTATGTAGAATTCATTATCAAAGTGTACCTCCTTCAAAAGTATACTACCAAGGTAAGTGGTATTCAAAAGTATTCATAACTTTTCTTTTTTGCTATAACTGATCATTCCACGTATGGATAGTGTGGTGCTTGCTAATGGAATACTTGTATTTTTTTGTTGTTAACTATTAGGACAAAATTAACAAAAGTAGCAGAAAATTTATATATATATATATATATATATATATATATATATATATATATATATACTATAATTGCCATGGGACTATCTATTCCCTTTATCTTTATAGAAACGGATAATGGAGGGATCCTTGAACTCACAGGAGATAACCCTTTCTTGTCATATAACCCAGAAAATTTAAATTAATTTTTTGTATGAACAATAGACACACACACACACACACACACACACAGACACACAAAGCCAGCGCACCCCACCCCCACCCCCAGTCTGGGTTGGAATAGAATAAGTACCTGGTGCTTTGTCACAAAAAAAGTGCCTAATCATATTCAAAACTTCTTCAACTAGGGAGGGATTGACTTCAGCATGAGGTAAATGGCCTATGGCCTCAACATTGATGATATACTATTGAGAATACTATGGAAGTTTTGAGCCCATCTCTCTCTAGGATCATGTCCACATCACTAATCAATATGACTGATCAGCCCTGAGTAGTTAAAATGCAACATAAGTCTTTAGTCATAAAGAGCCTTCAGGGCATCATAAAAGCACTTTGGATTGTTATTATCAGCTTAAAACTGAATTTTTCTGGCTTCTTACTAAGATGTTAATCCTGCATCACTTTAAACTTCACTTGTACTTTCCTTTTAAAAATTAATTATTTATTTTCATCCATATGCATGTGTATATTTTTAAGTTTCAAAATTTTCATTCTCCTTTCCCACCCCCCTTTAAAAACTTTTTATTTATGCATTTTCATCCATATGCAGATGTATATTTTCAAGTTACAAAATTTCTTTCCACCCTGCTTGTACTTCACTTTTGATGGAATTAAGTACTGTCTTTTTAGAAAAGTATGAACAATCCTATTGGTAAGCCTTGTGGAGTTCAAATTTTTCATTTATTAAGTTCTATATTTTCCTCATCATTTTCATCAAACTAGTCTTGATGATTGAGAGTGTTTTGACTCAGTACCCTAAATGTCTGAAATCTGTCCACTCCTTTTCTTCTTCACTGTGGTCAACTGTGTTTTGGTTCAACTTTGCCTCCAAGTTAGCAACAATCTGCTCCTTCTGTTGAGGATGGCTATTTAGTATGGATAAATCCAGGATAGATCAGGTACTTGCACCACATGCACTACACATTACCTTCATCATTCTAACATCTTGTTTGTCTCTTTTCCTTAAAATCACATAGTCTATTAGATGCCAAATTTTGCCATGTTGGTGCATGCTGTTTTACTGCCTTTAGTTAAACAGAAGATTTTGCTAGTAAAGAGGTAAAGAGATACATAAGTTTTTAGTAATAAGTGACCACTGCTGATGTTTCCACCTCCATTTCCCAAGATTCCCTGTCATATCTTTTGGTTTCAGGATTAAAGTCACCCATAATCATACACTTGTCTCATTTTGTCACATTGATTATGTACATCTCCAAGTCTTCATAAAACTTTACTTTGACTTCATCAGGGTTCAACATGGTGGTAGCATAAGCAATGATGATAGTGTTGTGGTATTTTCCTGCAATCACCTTGCCATAAACCTATTTCTGTGAGCCTCCTTTTGGTAGGCATACAAACTTGTGCACTAGATTATTTTTATCGCAATACCTATACCACTCCCTTTTACTGCAACCACCCTAGAAAAATATGTATCTTGCTCTGACTTCAATAAGCTTCATTTACCAGCCTTGTTTCATTCAGGATTGCTATTTCAGTTATACCTGCTGAGTTCTCTTGCAACAAGAGCTGTTTGTTTTTCAGGTCTACTGAATTTTGTGTTTCTATGAGCAAATACAAATTCCATGTAAAGATGGTAAGTGGAATCATCTTTGCAGTAGTTTCAATACATTTTTTATGCCTCATCCATAGGGTGGGATCCTGTCCTGCCATGGTAATCAGGTCAGGGTTGGGTAGGCAGCACAATCTTCTGTTTAACTAAAGGCAGTACTTTTTCTAACCCCTTCCTCACATCAGGAGGTGAGCAGTGAAATTCTTAAAAGGATGCTCAGATACCCAGGACAATGCTAAAATCCACTGCTGCTTTCATTGAGTTCAACTTCCTTCCAGTTTCTTTTCTCTCCTGTTATTATTCACTAGTAATTGAACTCTGAATTGAAAATGATGGGAAATAGGGTAGATCTGAACCCCAATCACTAACCCTGAGACTGACAGAGTAAACAATATAATAGTTTACTTCTGACTTTGCCAGGGACAGATCAGAGGGTTGGCATCTGAGATTTTAAACAGTATCAAGCAAAGATAATATCCAAATGTGACATGCATATGTGCACAATTTTTAAGGGGTTCATGAACCTGGATAGGAAATAAAATTTGTAATTTCTTTTTTCCCTAATTTTGAACTGAAATTCTCCTTTTTTTCTCTTTAGATATTTAAAAGCTTTATTCTGAGGAGAATTCTATGGGCACCAGATGCCAAAAATATTAACAAAAAAGAAAAGGTGAAAAATCACATATTCTAGACTCTTAAATATATAAAGTCAGATCTTTTAGTATCTTCAGTCAAACAAAATATAGATTATTCATACAATAGGTAGTGAGACAGTTTTACAATAATTTTACTTCATTTTATTTCATAAAAATAATTACTTCAACATAAAAATTTTTAAGTTAATCAAATTAAATATTCAACATTTTATTAAGTACCTCACACATAGTTTTTATTCCAACATTTTTTATGACTCCAATATATTTGGGAGGACATGATAAACAAGATTGAAATCACAAAAGCAACTTACCCAACTCAATCAGCATTTTCCCCACACTCTGCATTTATTACAGACTTTCATTTGCTACTTGATATAAATTGAAATCTAAACCAAAATATTAAGGACAATTAATCATGCTAAGTTAGTGTTTCCCTATAATTTGATCTATGATTATTAAAAATATTGGCATCCAACTTCTATATTTCATCACTGATGTGTAGTGGACTAAAGGTGAATGAAAAGAAGGAAAAAATCCTTTCAAATATCTTTGCTTACAGATTCTTTTATGCAGAAAAATTTAGTGAGACATTTAGTAACATAGTATTTAAACTTGAGAAACAACACACTACAAAAATAAATTCAGCTTTTTTGGGATGTCAACCTGTAAAGAATGTCTATTTTCATATAAACATTTTGTATGAGAATAGGTAAAGCTTTACAAATAGAGGTATTAGATTTTTATGAAAAAGATAATTACTTAAAAAACCAAAATAAGTTTATTGAACATTATAATCAGAGTAGAAATAAATTCATCATATTGAGAGGTTTCTTTGAAAGCCTAGAACTCTGTCAATTGACCATATCTCCAAGAAGATAGTAGGTGTACCTTTCTTTTTCTGAATAATATCTTTGTTTATTCAAAGCTAGCTAAGTGACTTAAATATAGGTAATAAAGGTTCAATTATTTCAATAGATTTGAATTGAAATTCCTACCTGGATTGGGGCATAAGACAAAAGGATGGGAGGAGGGTTGCTATCATCAGCAACAGCAGGGAAGGAGTGTTTGAAGACAAGAATTCAAGGTCCCCTACAACCCAGCACATTTCTTTGACCATGCCCTCCAGAATTACTATCCCATGGTAGGCATCCCCTAGATAACACTAAAAGTTGGTAGGTTCTGTAGTGATGGAGCATATGGCTTGCACTAAGACCTGTGTTCAAAGCTTACCACAGAAATTTACTAGCTATTTGAGAAACTCCCAGTTTCACTTTCCTCCCACATAAAATGAAGTAAGGTAAAGGTAGCATGAGTGGAGCCGAGGTGGCAGGGTAAAGGCAGGGAGTCACCTGAGTTTCTCCCTGAGTCCTTCCAAATATTTTGAAATTCTGATACTAAAGAAATTCTAGAGGGGCAGAACCTACAAATAAGGAATGAAACAATTTTTCCAGATCAAAACAACTTAGAAGATTGCCAGGAAAGTCTATTGTACATGGTTAAAAGTAGAACACACAACAGCATATACTGACTCAGTCCCTTCCCAGATACTAGGATCAGGACTTGGGAGACATTGAATTAGTAGTGGCAGCAATTGCTTCTGAATCTCGGCCCACAGATCACAAGGGGAGCAAACAACTGGTCAGAGAGGATTACAGGGGTCTCTTCGTTAACAATGTGGCATGATTCAGTTGCTTTGCCTATACTTAAAACAGCTAGGTTTTACAGTAGTTAAAGTACAGGGTCTGGAGTCAGTAAGTCACTTATTAGTTGCATGACCAAGGCCAAGTTATATAAACTCTGTTTGTCTCCTCATCAGTAAAATGAGCTGAAGGAAATAGAAAATCATTCAGAATATTTTCCAGGAAAATCCCATAACAGGGTCACAAAGAGTTGAACAGAACTTGAAAACAACTTAAAAATACAAAAAATTTATACTCTACCTCAATCATATAATTCAGTAGTGACATACTTAAAACTTCTGCTACATTGCTAAAAGTACATTCTGTTCCCCTAATTAAAAATTCTGATATTCCTCCAATTGACCATAACCTCTTACAATTCCATTTTTTTCAGTATTCTTTTTTTTTTTTGCAAGGCAATGAGGTTAAGTTGCTTGCCCAAGGCCACACAGCTAGGTAATTATTAAGTGTCTGAGGCCGGATTTGAACTCAGGTACTCCTAACTACAGGGCCGGGGCTCTATCCACTGTGCCACTGGCCAACCCTACAAATCCATTTCTAATCCCTCCTCAAACTCACAAATATTTTCAGCAAATTTATCCCCCAGTACATTTTTATATTATTCATTTTATGAATTGCCTTCCTTTAATTTTGTTACACAAATCATATCTACATAGTCTACTATTCTTAAATACCTTACTTGATATTCTTTGAATACCATCTCTTGCCAAACTATAACCTTGAATCATTCCTTCCATCTGCAAACTTCAATCCTTCTCAGTTGCTGATGAATAGATCTGAAGAAAGCCCCATAACTATGCTGACTGGGAACACAATGTAGGCATACCTTGGAGACACTGCTTTTCTTATACAATGTGACCCAGAAGGACTAAATTATGGATCACCACAAAACAGTGGACATTCAATAAGACAAGTCAGACAGATTTTTTTGGTTTCCTAGTACATATAAAAGTGAAATTTATACCATATTTTAGTATATTGAGTATCTTAAAAATGTCTAAAATTTGTATGTTTTAATTAAAAATACTTCATTGCCAAAAATGTTAATCATCTCCTCCAACTGATAAATAGTTAAAGGATATGAACAGTTTTCAAATGAAGAAATTAAAGCTTAAATATAATCATATGAAAAAATGCTCCAAATCATTATTGGTTAGAGAAATGCAAACTAAAACGACAATGAAGTATCATCTCACATCTATAATATTGGTCAAGATGAGAAAAAGGGAAAATGATCAATATTGGAGAGGTTGTGGGAAGATTGAGACATTATGCATTGCTGGTGGAGTTGTGAACAGATCCAATCTTTCTGTAGAACAATATGGAGCTATGCACAAAGAACAATAAAATTGTTCATACCCTATGACCCAGCAATTTTAATTCCAAGTCTATATCCAGAAGAAATTATTAAAAAGTGGGAAAGTTCTTCATGTTGCAAAATATTCATAGATGCTCTTTTTGTGCAAAGAATTGGAAATTGAGGGAATATTCAACAATTGGGGAATGGCTAAGCAAGTTATGATATATGGAATGTCTAACAGGATCTGATGCTGAGTGAAGGGAGTAGAACACAGAGAACAATGTACACATCAACAATAACATTGTGAGATGAACAACCTTAAATGAAGCAGCTCCTCTCAGTAGTTCAGAGATTGGCTATGGACTGTTATCCTGATCCAGAGAAAGAAAAATAAAACAAAAGAAAGTATACACACACACACACACACACACACACACACACACACACACAACAACAACAACAACAACAACAACAACAAATCTTCAGAATCTGATGAACACTTTATAAAATTTATCTTATTTATCTCTTTCCCTTAATACTAATTCCTCATACCACAAATAACTAATCTCTATACATGTTTATCAGAATATTATGTACAATGCTAATCTGACTGTTTGCTGCTCAGGGGAGGGGGTGGCAAGGGAGGGTGGAAGGAAATTTGATAACTTAAAATATACATATGCAGATGAACGAAAATAAAAAATAAAAAATAAAAATGCTAAATTATCATCTGAATTTACAGCAAGAGGTGAGGATAGTAACTAAAGATTGAGTAGTTGAGGCAATTTCTTCAAATAAGACAGAAATTAAGTATTTTTAATTTATATTTTATTTTTCCAAATACATGTTAAAAGTTATTTCAACATTCATGCAGATGAGAATGTATATTTTTAAGTTACAAAATTTCCATCCACCCTACCTTCCCACCTCTTTCCCCTCAACAACAGTCAGGCTGATGTTGTACACATGGTTGTCCTAGGACTCTGAACTGCTGTTCTCTCAATGCTGTTCTTTTTTTTTTTTAATTTATTTTTATTAAAGATATTATTTGAGTTTTACAATTTTCCCCCCAATCTTGCTTCCCTCCCCTGACCCCCACCCCCCCAATAGCACTCTGTCAGTCTTTACTTTGTTTCCATGTTGTACCTTGATCCAAATTGGGTGTAATGAGAGAGAAATCATATCCTTAAAGAGAACAGAATTCTCAGAGGTAACAAGATCAGACAATAAGATATCTATTTTTTTCTAAATTAAAGGGAATAGTCCTTGTACTTTGTTCAAACTCCACAGCTCCTTATCTGGATACAGATGGTACTCTCCTTTGCAGACAGCCCAAAATTGTTCCCAATTGTTGGACTGATAGAATGAGCAAGTCCTTCAAGGTTGAACATCACTCCCGTGTTGCTGTTAGGGTGTACAGTGTTTTTCTGGTTCTGCTCATCTCACTCAGCATCAGTTCACGCAAATCCCGCCAGGTTTCCCTGAAATCCCGTCCCTCCTGGTTTCTAATAGTACAATAGTGTTCCATGACATACATATACCACAGTTTTCTAAGCCATTCCCCAACTGAAGGACATTTACTGGATTTACAATTCTTTGCCACCACAAACAGGGCTGCTATAAATGTTTTTGTACAAGTAATGTTTTTACCCTTTTTCCTCATCTCTTCAGGGTATAGACCCAGTAGTGGTATTGCTGGTTCAAAGGGTATACACATTTTTGTTGCCCTTTGGGCATAGTTCCAAACAGCTCTCCAGAAGGGTTGGATGAGTTCACAGCTCCACCAACAGTATGATAGTATCCCAGATTTCCCACATCCCTTCCAAAAATGATCATTATCCTTCCTGGTCATACTGGCCAATCTGAGCAGTGTGAGGTGGTACCTCAATGAAGCTTTAATTTGCATTTCACTAATAATTAATGATTTAGAGCATTTTTTTCATACAGCTATGGATTGCTTAGATCTCCTCATCTGTAAATTGCCTTTGCACAGCCTTTGACAATTTGTCAATTGGGGAATGGCTTTTTTTTTGTTTTAAAAATATGACTCAGTTCACTGTATATTTCAGAAATGAGTCCTTTGTCAGAATCATTAGTTGTAAAGATTGTTTCCCAATTTACTACATTTCTTTTGATCTTGATTACATTGTTTTTATCTGTGCAAAAGCTTTTTAATTTAATGTAATCAAAATCATCTAATTGGTTTTTGGTGATGTTTTCCGACATTTACTTAGTTATAAACTGTTCTCCTTTCCATAGATCTGACAGGTAGACTAGTCCTTGATCTTCTAGTTTGCTTATATTATTGTTTTTTTATATCTATGTCATGTAACCATTTGGATCTTATCTTGGTAAAGGGTATGAGGTGTTTGTCTAATCTAAGTTTCTTCCATACTAACTTCCAATTGTCCCAGCAGTTTTTATCAAGGAGGGAGTTTTTATCCCAATGGCCAGACTCTTTGGGTTTATCAAACAGCAAATTACTATAATCCTTTCCTGCTTTTACACCTAGTCTATTCCACTGGTCCACCACTCTATTTCTTAGCCAATACCAAACAGTTTTGATGACTGATATTTTATAATTTTAGATCGGGTAGTGCTAAGCCGTCTTCTTTTGCACTTTTTTTCATTAAGCTCCTGGCAATTCTTGACTTTTTATTTCTCCAAATGCATTTACTTACAATTTTTTCTAACTCCTTAAAGTAATTTTTTGGAATTTTGCTTGGTAGGGCACTAAACAGATAGTTTAATTTTGGTAGATTTGTCATTTTTATTATTATATTAGCTCTACCTATCCATGAGCAGTTGATATTTGCCCAGTTATTTAAATCTGATTTAATTTGTGTGAGAAGTGTTTTATATTTGTTTTCAAAAAGATTCTGAGTCTGTCTTGGCAAATAGACTACCAAATATTTTCCACTGTCTGAGGTTACTTTGAATGGGATTTCTCTTTCTAGCTCTTCCTGCTGTTTCTTGCTAGGCATATATAGAAAAGTTGAGGATTTATGACAGTTTATTTTATAACCTGCAACTTTGCTAAAATTGCTAATTGTTTCCAGTAGTTTTTTGGATGATTTCTTGGGATTCTCTAGATAAACCATCGTGTCATCTGCGAAGAGTGAGAGTTTTGTCTCTTCCTTCCCAATTCTAATTCCTTCAATTTCTTTTTCTTCTCTAATTGCTGATGCTAACATTTCTAATACAATATTGAATAGTAGTGGTGATAATGGGCACCCTTGTTTCACCCCTGATCTTATTGGGAATGCCTCTAGCCTCTTCCCATTGAATATAATGCTTGTTGATGGTTTCAGGTAGATACTGCTAATTATTTTAAGGAACAGCCCATTTATTCCTACACTCTATAGTGTTTTTAATAGGAATGGATGCTGCATTTTGTCAAAAGCTTTTTCAGCATCTATTGATATGATCATATGACTTCTGATAGGTTTGTTGTTGATATAATTGAGTATAATAACAGTTTTCCTAATATTGAACCAACCCTGTATTCCAGGAATAAATCCTACTTTATCATAATGTATTATTGTAGTGATGACTTGTTGTAGTCGTTTTGCTAATATTTTATTTAGGATTTTTGCATCTATATTCGTCAGGGCAATAGGTCTATAATTTTCTTTCTCTGTCTTAAATCTTCCTGGTTTAAGTAACAGTAACATGTTGGTCTCATAGAAAGAGTTAGGCAGAGTTCCATCTTTCCCTATTTTTCCAAAGAGTTTATATAGGATTGGAACCAGTTGTTCCTTAAATGTTTGGTAGAATTCACTTGTGAATCAGTCCATCAGGCCCTGGAGATTTTTTTTAGGGAGTTCAACAATGGCTTCTTGAATTTCTTTTTCTGAGATAGGGTTGTTTAGGTATTTAATCTCTTCTTCATTTAACCTGGGCAACTCATCTTTTTCTGGTGGGGATCGATGTACTTTTTCAATAACTACTTTGCCCTCTGATTCCATGACATCAGGGCAGTTTTCCAACACTAGATCCTGTAATATTAAGTCCAGGCTTTTTTTCTCTTCAATGTTTTCAGGATGTCCTATAATTTTCAGGTTGCCCCTCCTTGATCTATTCTCGAGGTCAGTGGTTGTGTTGATGAGGTATTTTACATTTTCTTCTATTTTTTCTATTTTTTGATTTTGTTTAACTGACTCTTGCTGTCTCATGGACTCATTCATTTCTGTAGACTCCATTATTTTTGGGGGGGAGGAGTTTTCTTCATTAACCTTTTGCAACTCCTTTTGCCATTGGTCAATTCTACTTTTGAAAGAGCTTTCCATTTGACCAATTGAGGTTTTGAGAGAATTAATTTCTTTTATTGCATTTTCTCATTTGAGGATCTGAGAGATTTATTCTCCTTTTGTGTTTGTCCAATTGTACTTTCTATGGTTTTGTTTTCTTGTTGCAAGGTATTAATTGTCTCTCCCAAATTTTTAAGCTCCTTCCTTATTTCTTCAAGGAAGTCTTTCTGTGCTGGAGACCAGATTGTATTCTCCTTAGAGGTTCCAGGTCTCTCTGAATTGGGGTCTTTCCCTTCCAGAAAGTTTTCTATGGATCCACCTTTCTGCTGTCCCTTATTCATTATGCTAAGACCTTGAGTTGGGTGGGGGGGGGGTTGGTTCACCTGGGCTTGGGATCACTAATGGCTTCACTGAGTGCAGTTTCTCTGGCTGGCCAGTAGGAGGTGATGGTTGCTTTCTCTGGAGTGTCTGTGACCTTGGTTGAGGGGCCTCCTCCCTTTGCTTATGGGAAGGAATTGGAGCTATTGAATTCTTTTGCCTTCAATCAATGGTGGGCTTTACCCTGGCCAGAGGTCATTCCTCAGCTGGGCTGGTTCTTTTGCTCACACACCTGGGCCTGAGGCAGAAGTAGTTTGCAACTGTTTGTTTTGGAGGAGGCCTCAGTGCAATGGAGGTGTGGACTCAGAGTTTCTCATACCCGAGGAGCCCAGTGATGGTGTCCACACCAGACCTCTCCCCGCAGCCCCTTCCCCAAGCTCCAGGGGGACAGCACCAACACCAGCGCCTCTGATTCCCCGCAGACCCAAGCCCCTTTTGTCCATCCCCACTGCTGATCCAGCAGGTCCAGCTTTTGGGCCCTCAGAGTCCAGGTTCCAATTCAGTTGTTAATTTGGCTGATCCGGGGCTGATCCTCCCTCTGAGCCCAGACTCACCCGCTGGTACTCAGCCAGCCAAGGCTGCTGCAGAAGACAAATCCTGAGGTAGATGTTCTTTCTCCTGGCTTTTCTTTCTGGGTTTTGTGGTTTGGATTTCTTTTAAGAGGTTTGTTTCATGTGATAGATAGGGAAGAGATCAGGAGACTTTAGAACTGTGCCTGTCTTTTCTCTGCCATCTTGGCCGGAAGTCTCCCAATGCTGTTCTTAATATGTACATTGTTCCCTTGGTTCTGTTCCCTTCACTCAACATCAGATCCTATAAGTCATTACATGCTTCTCTAAAGTTCAACTATTTATTGTTTCTTATAAAATAATAGTATTCCACAATGTTCATGTAACATAACTTATTTAGCCATTCCCCAATAGATGAGCATTGATGAGCAGACAAGTATTAAGTTTGACCTATAAATGTATTGTTCCTTTCACTTGAATACTTAGAAGTCATTGTGTGGTTATTATGTGATTTAATTTCAATATTGCTTTGTAAGGAAATAAAGAGATCTTAGGAGAGAGAGAGAGAAAGAGAGAGAGAGAGAGAGAGAGAGAGAGAGAGAGAGAGAGAGAGAGAGAGAGAGAGAGAGAGAGAGAGAGAGAGAGAGAGAGAGAGAGAGAGAGAGAGAGAAGAGAGAGAGAAAAATGAGTATAGCCCAAGCATGAGTAATCAGAATATGCACAACAGTGATTGTTTCCCATCCTACATGGTTGTACTCCCTTCCCAGTTAAAAGAGTAAGTCAATGATTATTAAATAACAGTAACATGAAAACTGAAATACTGTGAGAATTATGAAATATGACAAAATGCTTTGAGGTAAGCTCGTGCTGTTGGAAAAAATGGCACCAATAGATTTACTTATGCAGGTTTGCCACCAACATTCAACTTTTTGAGAATTCAATAACTAGAAGACAATAAAGTGAAACTTATTAAAACAATGTATGACTTCATTTTATTCTTCAAGTTGGCTTTTGCAGCAAGAATCTTTCTTTATCCTAAATTATTATGTTAATGTTCACAATGGTCATATAACACTTTTCTCTCTTCAATTCTCTTAAATCACCTTCACTTCTTACTTTACTAAGAGAATTAAAGCCATTTAATAATGTCAAATCTCTTGATATTATATTTATACCCCCTTGCCTCTGAAAGTGAGATAACCCATATCATCTTTCAAGGTCAATCTCTACAAACTTACCTTTGATCCATTATCTCCATTTTTTACAACAGATTTATTTCATCCTCAATCATATTTCCTCTCTCATCAACTTGCTTTTTCAGAATTTCAGAGAGCAAAGAACCTGGGATTGCATTGCAGAATGTACTATCCTTCAAAATTCAGCATATACTGTCAGGGGAAAAAGACAGATGTTCGATGAAATAGAGGACTTCCAGAATTTCCTGACACAAAGACCAGAACTGAACAAAGAATTCAATCACCAAATACATAATGCAAGAGTTCCATTAAAAAAAAAGAAAAGGGGAAGGAAAAAACAAATGTTGATCAAGATTATCAAATGGTATATAACCCTAATAAGAAAGATATAACAGTTTTAATTTTTTATAACTTTACTTCTCTCAGGTTAGAGGGTGGAATATAATTGAAGAGAATGAACCTGAAAGATATGGGCCAAATTGGATCTTATCTCTCCATTGTAGAAGTCTAAGATCACAGCACTATGTTTGATACAGAAAGCCCTGAAGAAAAGCATGGGTGTTAATTGTGAACTTAAGTGTCTCATTATTCTTTGACTCACTTTAATCACAAGATGCTTTAGCACCTTGTATAATGAGGGCATCATAAAATGCAAGGACCTGAGTATCTCTGTAACTTATAATCATTTGTAAAGTTCTCAGGTGAGATCTCCAAAGCCACCTAGTACTTAGAGATCTTTAAGATTGTTACAGCTAATTAGATCAGGGTTTGACTTAAAGGTGTTTCTCTTAACAATGGGTTAAATACCCCAGGTGGGGAGGGGAAGTTAAAGTAGGAGAGAGAATAGGCCTTCCTTCACTTAACAAGGTGTTAAGTACCCTAGGAAGGAAGTGGGGAGGTAAAGTGTGAAAGAAAATTGGCCTGGGAGGAGAGGGACACATAGTTCAAGAAATAATATGGTTTTGGATGAGGAGTATTGTACTTGAAAGACATTTGAAAAGGCACAGAGTAGGGTGGCTAAGTGGCTTAGTGGATAAAGCACCAGTCTTAGAGTCAGGTGTACC
The DNA here is from genome assembly GCF_037893015.1 of Macrotis lagotis. Taxonomy (NCBI): domain Eukaryota; kingdom Metazoa; phylum Chordata; class Mammalia; order Peramelemorphia; family Peramelidae; genus Macrotis; species Macrotis lagotis. Next base: position 86,915,815 of record NC_133662.1, on the reverse strand, counting down.
TGGGTTCAAATCTGGTCTCAGACATTTAATAATTACCTAGCTGTATGTCCTTGGGCAAGCAGCTTAACCCCATTTGCCTTGCAAGAACCTAAAAAAAAAAGAAAAGGCACAGAGATTTATGATTTTAGCCCAGAAAGGAGAATTCTATTCAATAGGTTTAGCCCAGTAAGGGAATAAGATACATTCCCACTTGGGTTTAAAAAAAACTAACAATCTACAGGGAAGGGGGGGGGGGGACTTGGAAAGGCAAAGATATGAGAAGAAGGAACTGGTAAAAGGGAAGAAAAGGTATAGGTGTAAATAAAGTGAAAGTTAAATTTTTAAAAGAAAAATCAAAGGGAAAGGTAGTAAAATTTTGGTGAGGAAGAATAAGAGAAAAAAAGAGATAAATATAAATGGAGAAAGAAAGCATGGAGGGAAATACAGAATTATTCATCTTAACTGTAAATGTGAATGGGGTAAACTGTCCCATAAAATGGAAGAGGTTAGAAGAATAGACTAACAACCATAATTCTACAATATGTTGTTTAGAAGAAATACATTTGAAGCAGGGAGAGATACACCCAGGCTAAAGGTTAAAGATTGGAGCAAAATATATACCTCAACTGAAGTAAAAAAAAATCTGTGATAGTGATCATAATCTCAGACAAAGTAAAAGCAAAAATCAATCTCATTAAAAGGTATATGAAAAAAACTACATTTTTTTTTATAAAGGAACTATTGGTGATGAAGCTATATAATTACTAAACATATATGTACCTAGTGATATAGCAGCCAAAATATTTTTAGCAGCTCTTTTTGTAGTAGCAAAGAATTGGAAATTAAGGGGATGCCCATCAAATGGGGAATTACTAAACAAGTTATGATACAAGATTATTATGGAGTATTACAGAAACCACAAATTGTTGGACTCTACAGAAGCATGCAGTAATTACTTACAGGAGCTGATGCTGAGTGAAGGTAGTAGAACCAAGAGAACAATGTACATATCAACAACATTATGAGATGAAAAACCTTGATGGAAGCAGGTCCTCTTAAGAGTTAGAGAACCAGGGCAACTGTATTTAACTGGTTGCGGACTATATTATCCTGAACCAGAGAAAGAAAAACAAAACACACACACACACACACACACACACACACACACCTTCTGAATCTGATGAACACTTTAAAAAATTACCTCTTATGAATCTCTTTTCCTCAATCCTAATTCCTCATGCCAAAAATTACTAATTTGTACATATGTTTAACAAAATATGTATGTAAAATACTAACCTGACTGTTCCCTGCTAAGGGGAGGGGGATGGGAAGGGAGGGTGGAGGGAAATTATGTAATTTGGAAATATGCATGTACAAATGGATAAAAATAAGTTAATAAATTTTCAAATTAAAAAAATAAATCAAGCAAGGGAGGTAGAGTACAAATGGGGAAAATAAGTAAGAGTAATACAGGAAAAACAGGAAAAGCATGAAAACTGAGGCAGCAGTTTGGCAAAAGAGATGCAAAAAATAGTAAAGAAAATAATATCTTAAGGACCAGACTGTGACAAATGGAAATAGTCCAAAAGGTCAATGAGGAGAAGAATGTCATGAAAGTAGAATTGACCAAATAGAAAAGAAGATATAGAAGTACACTGCAGAAAATATTTCCTTAAAATATAGATAGGAGAAAAGGGAAGCTGTGACTTTTGAGAAATCAACAAACATTAAAACAAAACCTAAAGAAAGAAAAATTAGAAGAAAATGTCAAATATCTCTTAGGAAAAATAACTGACCTGGAACAATGATCTAGAAGAGAGGCTTTAAAAATTATCGAAGTACCTAAAAGCCATGATCCAAAAAATACTATATTTCTTTTTTTAATATAAGAAATTATCAAGGACATCTTGCCTGATATTCTAGAAGCAGAGGATAAAACAGAAGTTGAAAAAAATCATCAATCATCTCCTAAAAGAGATCACAAAATGAAAACCAATAAGAATTTTATGGTCAAATTTCAAAGCTCCTAGGTCAAGGAGATCTAGGAGCAAGCAGCCACAAAGAAACATTTAAATTATTGTGGAGTCACAGTCAGGATTACATAAGATTTAGCAGCCTCTACATAAAGGGATCATAGGACTTGGAATATGATATGCTGGAAGGCAAAAGAGCTAGAATTACAACAAAGAATTAACTACTCAGGAAAATTAAACATACTCTTCAGGGGAAAAGATGGATATCCAATTAAATAGGGAACTTTCAAATTTTTCTGATGAAAAGACCAGAGCTGAACAGAAAAATTTGATCTTCAAAAACAAGGCTCAAGGGAAACATAAAAAGGTAAACAGGAAAGGCAAATCATAAGAGACTTAATGATATTGAACTGCTTATATTCCTGTTTGGTCTGATGATATTTAAAATTGTTATGAACTTTTTCATTTATTAGGGCAGTTACAAGAAGCAGATATAAGCAAGGTACAGAGTGTTGCAAAAGAACAGGTACCTGCAGCTGTAATTTAGTATGGGCTTGGACTGGAGAAGAAATTATCATAATTTCAGATAATGAAAGTTAATAAGTTTAATAAGTATATAAAAAGTATCAGTAAAATCATAAGCTATAACACAGTTTATTACAATTAATCAGAACTGTCACAATAAGGTTATTTTTACCGCAATCATCAAGAGATGAGCAACATGTGAATTTATATGACTGGGAGTCTCAGGAACAGTCTTGCAGAGTCTTACAGGGAAAATGTCCTAAGCTATCTGTCCATACCTTAGGTGCATCTTCCAGAAAGGATCCTTCGACTCCAACTTAAATCATTTTCTAAGCAAAGAAGACTAAGACTAGGTCAGGCATATGATCTGCTTTCAGTGGTCATTTCAGGATTCCAGAATCTGGACATCAGGAAAATATCTCAAGGGACTGTTTACACTTAGGGATAATGACTAGTTCTCACCAAGTCTAATCATTTCCTAACTTGCTTGCATACTCAGGCTCTATATTATCTTGTTAATTTGAGGTCAGATAATAAAAAAATTTTAGTGAGGATAAAATAATTTTTTATATTACCAATACAAATGGGTAGGAATTAAATATAAAGGGATAATATATTTAAAAAATAAAGTTAAGGGACTGGGTCTATATCATGAAGAGATTATGAAAAAGGTAAAAAACATCATGTTATAAATGGCTCAAAAATACTTAGTCCAGAGTGATTAAAATAGTTTTTATTAAGATATCTTAACAAAATGTTACACCTCTCTCATGGTGGGAGAGAGGGATGGGGAAATCCCAACATACAACCTCTTTTATACACTTTGAAAGACTTTGTTCCTGCCTCTTCATGCCATCCATAGGTTGAGTTCACAAATCTAATTGGTACATTGATTCCTATATATTTCCCCATCCTGCTCATTTTACTAATGAGCAAGAACAGAGAGATCTCTTTGAGCATGTGCAAAAGAGAAGGTCAAGACTAGGTTACTCTTTCTTGACCAGTTAAGGACAAGTTTCTTCTAATCTAGTTTGTCATCTTTGGAATGGGATTAGGAAAACTCTCCCAGTTTTGTGATTTACTGAGGCCATTTCCCCCTTTGTAATGGACTTCAAAGGGGCACCCCTTCACACCCTGTGAAGACCAACAACACCCTTCATTCCTCACAATCACTTGAACAAAAATATTCATAGTGTCTCTGTTTGTGGTGGCAAAGAATTGGAAATTGGGTAAGTGTCCTTCAATTGTGGAATGGCATAACAAACTGTGGTATATGTATGTCATAGAATACTATTGTTCTATTAGAAACAAGGAAGGATGGGAATTCCAGGGAAGCCTGGAAGAATTTGCATGACCTGATGCTGAGTGAGATGAGCAGAACCAGAAAAACACTGTACACCCTTAACAGCAACATGGGGCAATGATCAACCTTGATGGACGTGCTCATTCCATCAGTTCAACAATCAGGGAGAATTTTGGGCTCTCTGTAATGGAGAATACCATCTGTATCCAGAGAAAAAAACAGTGGAATTTGAACAAAGACTATTACCTTTAATTTAGGGGGAAAAAACCTTATGTAAGAGGCAGTTGCAACATTGTATGTCAGTACTAGCCTGAGAGAACAAACATCTGCTTGATTGACTACTTAAACAGTTGGAGGGAAACCAGGGACAAGGAGTATTTTAGCATTTGTTTTCTGTGAAATAAAGAGAGAACTTGCAATCTTTGTCTCTTGGCTCTTCAGTGTTCACCTGAATAAAATATAGGTAAGAAATAAAGTTTAATTTAGCCAGCAGGCACCTAACACTGTTATTTTATTATGTAATTCTGCTATGTCTTTTCCTTTATTTTTCTTCCTTAAGGATATGATTCCTCTCTCATTACATTCAATGTAGATCGATGTATACCATGGAAACAATGTAAAGACTTAACAGACTGCCTTCCGGGAGGAGGGAAGGAAGACTGGGGAGAAAATTGCAAACTCAAAATAAATAAAATCTTAAAGAAAATAAAAAATAAAGTTAAGGGGTGAGGACTGTACTGAGAGAAAGGGAAAGGGAGATATAGAATGGGGTAACTTAATTCTCATAAAAATGATAAGAAAAACTTTAAAGTGGAGTGAGAGAGTAGAATGTTGAGGGAGAATGAGTGAGTCTTCCACTCATCAAAATTGACTCAAAGGAATAACTGGCAAAATCAATTGGGTAGAGAAATCTATCTAATGTTACAGGAAAATAGGAAGGGTAGGGAATGTGAGAAGGTGGGGGTGGAGGTAATTAAAAGGGAATGAAGATTGTGAGGGACTAATCAAGTGTAAAACAATTTTGAAGAGGGACTTGATGAAAGGAGAGCAAAACTAGAGTACTGGGACTGGGGAGAATAGGATGGAGAGAAATACAATTAGCAATAGTAACTATGGGCAATATACTGAAACACAGTTACTTTGATAAAGAATTCATTTTTCAAACATAGAGAATTGAGTCAAATTTATAAAAAAAATTAGAACTATTCCTAAATTGATAATGATCAAAAGATATGAAAACTTTTCAGATGAGGTTACCTAAGGCTACATTAAAAATATCCTATTCACTATTGCTTGGAGAAATGCAAATTAGAAAAATTCTGAGGTACAAATTTATACCTATTAGATTGACTACTAGGACAGAGAGAGAAATGATGAAACTTGGAGGGGAAATAGGGAACATGAGACAATGAATGGTTGGAGTATATTGTTCAATAATTCTGTAGACGTATTTGCAACATGCCCAAAGGACTATAAATCCATACCTATCCTTTGACCAAGCAATCTCTTTATTCCAGAAAAGTGTCTTTATTCCAGAAGAGATGAAAAATAGGAAGGAAAAGGAACTATATATTTAAAGATATTTAAAGCATCAGTTGGAAATTGAGTGGTTGCTGATTAGTTGGGGAATTACTGAATGATATTAAGTTATGTGATTATGATGAAATCCTGTTCTGCTAAGAAATGATGAACAGGATGCCCTCAGTATAACCTGGAAAGATTTACATGAGCAGATGCAATTGGAAATGTACTGTATACAAAGTAATAGCAATATTGCAGGATGATCATCTGTAAATGACTTTCCTTTTCTCAGCAATGTTGTGGACCAATAATAAAGAAGATTATCCAATCCCAAATGCACAGCTGATGGTATCTGAATACAGAATAAAGTATACATCTTTTCTAGCGGTTTCTTTTTTTGTTATGGGTATGTTTACTATCACAACATTATTATGGTAATATTTTGCAAGACTACATATTTTTACTTATATCAAAAAACCTGCCTTCTCAATGAGGGGAGGTGGGGTGGGAAGAATGGAGAGCATTTGGAAACTCAAAGTTTAAAAAAAATTAATATTAAAACTTATTTTTAAATGCAATTGTGGGAAAATAACATAAAATTAAGTTAAAAACTGTAGACAACATAAAATATTCAAGAATCTACTTGTAAAAATGAGCCCAGAAATTATATGAACACAGTTATAAAATACTTTTCACTCAAATTAAATCTGACCTAAACAATTGGAAAAATATCAGTTGCTCTTGTTTGGCCCAATAATGAAATAAAAATGACAATTCTACCTAAATTAAATTACTTCTTCAGTGCCTTACCAATTAAATTACCAAAAAACTTTTTATAGAGTTAATAGAAATAGTAACACAATTTATCTGTTGAAACAAAATGCAAGAATATCAAGATAATTAAGGAAAAAATATGAAGAATGGTAACCTAACCATATAAGACCTAAAATTATATTATAAAGTGACAGTCATAAAAATTGTCTGGTAATGACTAAGAAAAAGAGAAGTAGATCAGTGGGATATATTAGAGACAAAAAAAGAATAATAAATGATTATGGTAATCTGATAAATCCAAACACTCCATCATCTGGAATAAGAACTCACTATTTGGGGAAAAAAAAAGAAAACAAAAACTGCAGGAAAGCTGGGAAAATAGTATGACAAAAACCAGGTGTAGGCTAACATTGCAGACCTTATATAAGGTAAGATCAAAGTGAGTACAGGATTTCAACATAAAAGTCAATAACATAAGCCAATTAGAACAAGGGATAGTCTGTCAAATCTTTGGAATGGGGAAAGGCAATTAGGTGACACAGTAGATAGAGCACTGGTCTTGGAGTCAGGAGTACCAGAGCTCAAATCCAACATCAGAGACTTCACACTTACTAGCTGTATGACCTTGGGCAAGTTATGTAACTCTGACCATCCCCATCCAGGGTCATCTCCAGTTATCCTGATTCATACCTGGTCACTGGACCTGAATGCCTCTGGAGGAAAAAGTGAGACTGTTGACTTAGCATAACACCCCCTCACTCAAATCCAAATTATATGCTTGTCATGGCATCATCTCCCTGATATCTTGGTCTTCTCTGAAAATGAAGGACAAGGGGCGCCTAGGTGATGCAGTGGATAGAGCACTGGCCTTGGAGTCAGGAGTACCTGGGTTCAAATCCGACCTCAGACACTTAATAATTACCTAGCCGTGTGGCCTTGGGCAAGCCACTTAAACCCATTGCCTTAAAAAATCTTAAAAAAAAAAGAAAATGAAGGACAAACATCATGGAATGGGAGAAGTTTATGATAAAAAAAATTGAAAACAAAATTGAATGCAAAATGGAGAATTGACTTATTTTTAATTAATTAAATTATTACATTTAAAAGGTTTTGCATAAATATAACCAATGCAATCACATTTAGAAGGACTGAAAAAAGATGGAAATCCAAACTAAAATGGCTTATTTCTAAAATAAATAGAGAACAGAGTCAGATTTATAAGAATACAAATCATTCTTCAATTGATAAATGGTCAAGGATATGAACAGGCAATTTTCACATGATGAAATAAAAGCTATCTGGACTCATAAGAAAAAATGCTCCAAATTATTACATAGAGTTATAAAAATTTAAAGAATTCTAAGGCAATACCCTATACCTATCAGATTAGATAAAATGAGAAAAAAGAAAAATGATTAATATAAGAGACAATGTGGGAAAAGTAGGACACTAATGCACTGTTAGAGGAGTTATTCAACCATTATTGAGAGTAATTTCAAACTTTGCCCAAAAGACAAAAAAATAAAATGTGAATATCTGTTTGTCCTGCATTATCACTATTAGGTATATATCCCAAAGAGACGATAAAAAGGGGGAGAAATATCCCATGTACAAAAACATTTATAATGGCTCTTTACAGAGCCAAAGTATTAGAAATTGAGTGGATGTCCATCAATTGGGGAATGGTTGAACAAACTGTCAAATATGAATATGAAGGAATATGACTGCTCTATAAGAAATCATGAGCTGGTGTGCAGAAAAACCTAGAAAAATTACATGAACTAATGCTGAGTGATGTGAGTGGACAGAGAACATTATACATATTGATAGTAAAATTGTGTTATAAACTGTGGTAGATCAGTAGACCATCAGCAGTACAATGATCAAATACAATTCTAAAAGATTTGTAATAGAAAATGTTATCCATATCTAGAGAAGAAATTTGGAGTCTGAATATAAACCAAAACATACTATTTCACTTTTCCTAATTTGATTCTTTTTTATTCTTTCCTATGATTATTTTTTTCTTTAGTTATGATTTTTTTATAACATAAGTAATGGAAATATGTGTAGCATTATCATACATGTATAACCTATATTAGATCATTTGCTATCCAATGATGGGGGGAGGCAAAGGAGAGAGGGAGAAAATTATGAAAATGAATATTGAAAATTATATTTATATATAATTGGAAAAATAAATACCTATTTTAAAAAATAGAGTAGTCTACATTCTTCATTTCTCATTTCTCTCCATTCATTTTCACTTAAGTTTGCTCTTCATCCATTCTATGTACCTCAGACAATTGACATCCCTTCTCATTCTTTCTTCCTTTCCCGCCTTTGCCAAATACAAGGTCTTTCCCTTTAGAAGACCGTAACTTTTACACATTGCCTTGATCCTATCCATTCTTTAGACAATCTAGCAGATTGTCTCCTTAATTAATTTTTTTTCTCTCCAAACTTCTATATCTTCCAATCCCTTATTTTCTTTCCTACTTTTTTCAATCATTTCTACTTCTCCTTATTCTTTAGAAAAGATACCATCATTAGACCATACTTCTTTTATAGCTACCATCGTATGTCTGCTTCTTTGCTAAGCCAAAGGTTTTCAAATATGATCTACATTTACTGCATCTATTTCTCATCTCACAAACTAGTCAAATCTTTGAAATTTTGTTTGTAACCTCACTGCTTTAGTAATGACTTTCTAAATGTTAACAATCATTTTATAACTGTTAAAATTGTTAATATTTTTTCATTCATCTTTCTCAATCTAATTTTGCCATTTGATCTTGTTGAACACCTCTTCCTGAATATACTTATGTGTGTGTGTGTGTGTGTGTGTGTGTGTGTGTGTGTGTGTTTCTGAGGTGGAAAAACAGTGAAAATTTATTTATTTGTTTGTTTATTTATTCATTTATTTATTATTTATTTATTTTCATCCATTTATACATGCATATTTCCAAGTTACTAAATTTCCCTTCCTTCCCCCCCCCCTCAGTAGGGAACAGTCAGGTTAGTATTTAAACTACATATTTTGTTAAACATTTTCACAAATTAGTAATTTTTGGCATGAGGAATTAGAATCAAGGGTAAGAGATAATTTTTATAAACTATTCATCAGATTTGGTAGGGGTGGGGTTTTTTCCTGGTTATTTTGTTTTGATTTGTTTTTCATCCTCTGGTTGGGGATAGTATAGACCATTACCAGTCTAATACAGCTGTCCCAGTTCTCTGGACTGTTGAGAGGAATCTGAATACACTTCTGTGGACTCTTAATAGTTCCCCCAATTCTCCTAATCCTCTCACCACTCCTACTCATTCTTTGATGATTCATCATCTCTTTCATGTTTGTTAAATATTATGCTTGTTCTTATATCTCTGTTCTAGAACCCTTACTCTTCTCTCCCCACACTACCATTCTTGATAGTTTCAGTAGTTCCCTGGAATTGTTTGAGATTGTGATCTCAATAGAAATAAATGATGATGGAAATTTCTTCCAAATCTCTCTATCTATGACTCTATGTCTATCTGTCTATTTATATATACATACTTGCATACATGTAAACATACATCCATAACTCTTCACCCATAGCTCATTTCTATGCACTTATCTACTTACTAATGAAAACCAAGGTCTAGGAAAGCTCTAATCTCTTCACTCCCTTAATTGGATGCTTCTGGATTCCATCTTCAAGAGATATTTGGGGTCAGAGCCAAGACTAAAGACAGGAACTGGCTGAGCTCTCCCACCAACATCTCCAAATACCTTTTAGTAATGACTCTAAGCAAATTCTAGAGGGACGGAATCTACAAAAAAATTGAATGTCTGGTGGTTGCAATGATAAGAGTAATATGTTCATAGAATCACAGATCAAAAGTTGGATTTCAGAAGAATTCTAATTCAATTCCCTTTCATACAAATAAGGAAACTAAAGACCAGGGAGATAAAATGACTTGCCTAAAAACATAAAGGCAATAAGAATCAGAAGCAAATCTTTATAGTCAGCTTTCACTAACAAAGCTAAAAACAATGCTTGCCCAATTTAGAATCCGCCATAGTGACACATTGTACTCTCTCAGAGAATTATGCAGACAGTATCTTTTAGAAAGACATCTTGAACTATATTATCCCCATCCAGAGGAAGAAATACAAAGTAAAACAAAACACATGCAAAAAAATTCAACCCTTCAAAATCTGATGAACAAATAAAAATTATCTCTTATGCATCTCTTTCCCTTAATCCTAATTTTCATATCGAAAATAACTAATCTGTAAACATGTTTATCAAATTACATATGTACAGTGCTAAGCTGCCTGTTCACCACTGATGGGTGGTGGGTGTAAACGGAAGGAGGAAGGAAATTTTGTAATGTAAGAATATACACGTACACAAGAATGAAAATAAATACATAAATATGTAAAAAATAAAGCTATGTTTCAAGAACTAAAGACTTTTGATTATAAAAAAGGAAGAAATTTTAGGTCTTCCTAAATCTCAAACAAGCTCTTCATTCATTATTACTCTATACTAAAGATATGTTAATTTCTCATTGATAAATAATTGGCAAAATTTAACATGAACTGTAATCACATTATATTCAGTAACAAGATGTAAAATGTCTGGGAATTGTCTTCACAAATTGGAACACTTACCAGCAAATAAATAATTTAGTTATTCTCCCCAAAAAATGATACAAGGCCATTTCAAAAGACATAATAAAAAATTCTATTCATCTCTAGACAAAGAATTTATGGAGTCTTTTTTTCCCTATTCCATTTTTGGGTCTAGGTTTTCTTTTATAGCATGACTAATATGGAAATATGTTTTGTATGACTGAATAGGTATAATCTATATCAAAGTGCTTACCATCTCAATGATAGTGGAAGGGAAGGTGAAGGATAGAATTTGGAACTCAAAATTAAAAAAAAAATCCATAATTGAAGATATTTTGTATATAATTTGAGAAAAATAAAATATCCTATAAATTTTTTTTAAAAATGAAAACAAATAATTACTGATAGTCTAATGAAGTTGGTAGGTTTAATTATTTGACTTTTATGCTCCTATGTGGCATTTTATAGACCAGCTCATATAAAGAGAAAAATTATTCCTTTTATGAAAATGAAAATACTATTGTAATGAAGTTCTATGAGTAGGTCTATCAGTAAAGAATCAATATGTGTAGTCTTTCGACATCTTCATGAAAGTTAACAAAATGTCTAGAATAGGTAAGTCAAAAACTGTTCTAGCTGTAATTTTTTTTGCTAGAATGCTTTCTGAGAACTATTTCAACTGTAATTTTCAGTTGAATCAGTTTTTGTGAGCATCATAGGAGATGGCAGAATCAGATAGCTTTTTCTTTTGAACTCCAGTGTCACATAGGATCATGGCCTATTTGAAAGTGATGGTTAGAATAGATTTCAATAGGCTCTGTGTTTTCTTAGCCTTTGCTCATTTGAGTCAAATGTTCCCATGTAAGATAGTTGAACTAAATGATATCATGTGATGCTCATTTTAGCTCATAGAGATTTATACATATTTATATAGATATTACTAAGTAAAATCTAATCTTGTTTTCTTTTTACTATAAATCAGAATTAATCATGCTTTTGTAGATGTTAGTATTCTTTTACTCTCAAGCATATTCATAAAAAGTAGTGATTACACGAGGAAAGCAATATTGACTGGGTAGATGGGGAAAGTCATTATTTTTGAAATCTGTTTTGTTCTCTGTTTAAATATTCATTTTAAAGTACTCTTTTGTAGATTAATAAAATATTTTATGTATATAATTCAATTTGCTTTCTATTTCCAATTTGTTCTCATTGAGTAGCTGAATCATTGTACTAAGCCTTATGACCATCTCACCTAGAAGACAGAATTATTGACATTTTAATGCTTATTTTTCTAAAAACCGTCTACTGTCATCAAGAAAATAGCATGCAACTTAACTTTTTTTTTGGATTGATTTATGTTCTCTTTGGTAGTTAAACTTTCATTCAATTCTTTAATATAGCTTAGGGCAGAATTCATTAATCATACAGCAAAGCAAAGGACTATGCACACACTAGTTCAGTTACAAGGTAATAAGGAGGAGTTGTTATATATTCTGAAATAGACTTAATTAGACAATGGAAAGTTTTATTTAAGTAATTTGTTTTTTTTAAATTATCAGTTGTCAATTTGGAATCATAAATAATTGTATACCTCAAAATGCCTTTATAGAAGACTCTAGTCACATGGTTGTTAAAATATTCAGTATCCTAAAGATTCATTCTAAAATATATGTTTTTTTTCACATAATTCAGAGATGTTTTCAGTGGTCCAATCATTCAAGAAATGTTAAATTTATGAAAATAGCATATTTAACCTTCTTGAAACATATCATTCATATTAACTCTGAACAAAAGTTTTAAATGCTTATGAAAATGACATTAAATATAATTACAAAGAATATTTTAAAGGGAATTGTAAAATGTAATTTGGTCAAGTTCCTTGTATAGGACTATTGAATTCTAGTGCTTGTAGAAATGTAAAGCAGCCATTTGATCCATCGCCTTGGCTATTTCAGAGTAATAAGTAGCCTTAGCATTTTAATTAAAACAAGGATCTCATTAGAAATGAATGCATACAAACATTTTTCGTTTTATTTCTTATACATAACATTGTATATTCAGAAAAGTCGCTGATGGCTAATTAAAATTGTTTGCCTTTTCTCTTTCGAGATTCACAAACAGGACTCGGAGGAATATGAATAGGTCTCAGAATGATACTATCTGTTCATGTTTTTGAGACTTTAAATTTTGACTTCCTGGCTTCCTTCAATTCTTATCTAAAATTTTACCTTCTGAAAAAATGTTATTTTTTTATTATTCTTAATTAGTGTCTTCCTTATGAGATAATATACTTAATTGATCCTTCATATATCTTATTTTTAAGTACAGATTATATATATATATATATATATATATATATATATATATATAATTAGGATATAAATACAGGAAAAACAATTAGGAGATAAACTGGGGAAAAATTCTTGGCATTTTCTTTCCCATTTAGATTGTGGTCTCCTTCAAAACAAGAACCTTTTTATGCCTTTTTTTTTTATGCCAAGCACTTACTTAGTATAATATCTGACATACTGCATTTGCTTAATAAATGTTTCTTGATGACTTTATTCCATCTAGGGGGATACCATGATTCCCCTCAAGAATTATATATCATATTTTAATTCTGTCCAGAAATACTGAAATTGATATATTGAAGTCGATGACCTTTAAGGTGCCCATCAAATATATCCACTTACATGATGCTTTATTTTGTGCTAGTCACACTATCTCTCTAGTGATTTCAATCAATAAAATGAGAATAATACTTGCCCCATCTTCCTCACAGAGTTGTTGATTTTTGAAACACTCTAGACAACCTTAAAACTGTATCTAAATGTTAATTATCTTGCCTTTATCTTTCATTCAGAAAAAAATACAATTTTTACCATTTCACGTTAATCATTTCAATTCCAAGTACACTTGTTTAAATTTCTGTGCTATTATTTTGAAAAGATTGGTATTATACTTTTGATTTCATTGCTGTACAGAACTACCTTATGGGGAAACTCCTCTTAACACAGATTAAAACTTATTCTGCTGCTGGTATATATTCTTGCCAGGAGAAGAACAAAGATGATTTATTCTTCATTTTGAAGACTCATGAGCCCACAGTAATGTGAGTTATGTGTTGCTTACTATATCTAGTTAGTTCAACTAAAAGATGATTTAAATGCTTGCTAACTAATAAAATACATGGCTAAAACAATTATATAATAATATATATATATATATATATAATATATATATATACGTGTGTATATGTGTGTGTGTGTGTGTGTGTGTGTGTGTGTGTGTGTGTGTGTGTGTGTGTGTGTATAAAGAGTATAGGTTAATAGTAGTTCAATTCTTTTAATGCAGTTTTTTAAACCAAGTAGTTATTTCCCAAAGAAGATGATTTTGGAGAGGCCAATGTATCTTGACTGACAAACAATCAAAAAGAAAACACAAAAAGGAAGCACACATTTAAGGTTTTATTATTTTATTTTATTTTTTAATAAACATGGGCTCAGATGTTCTACTACAATTTAGCTCTCTTAATAAAACACAGTTATTTTTATTTAGCTTTGGTTTGTCCTCTTTGCAAAGATCAATTTCTTTTGCTAAAGTGTTTGATTTAATGCTTTTTCCATCTTCCTTGCATTGTTACCATTCCATGAATCGCTCTATAGTTATTCCTTTGTCATTTTATTCTGACCTTGATTTTCCTTGATTGAAACTTGTCATTTTTCACTTTAGGGAGTACTGGCTATGGAGTTAGAAGATTTCAGTTCAATGCCCTATTTCCTTTTGAACTGTTACCTGTTTTTCTTAGGGATGTCATTTAAATCTCTGGGCATTGGATTTCTTTTCTATAAAATGAGGGTGTTAGATTGAGGTCTGTTTCAGCTAGTTCCTATTATAAATGATCTAATGAATCCTAACTTATTCATTTTTCCCCAAATATTTGTGTTTACTAGATGTCTAGATATTTGATTAATTTGATGTATCTTATGAACCATTCAAACAATCTAAGATATATAGTATCAGCTATTAAAATGTCTAGATAACTGAATTTTTGTTCTACTGAACTAAAATAACTAAAGTCTTCTGGAACAGTGTGGATACAAACATCCATCTGCTTTCTCCATTCATAGTGTGCCAAAACATAATATCCTTTATACAAAATTTTTAAATCTTTCATTTTTTCTCAGTATTCAATTAAAAAAATAACTGCAGTCATTTTGTCAATTGATATATATTTAGAAATAAAATCCTTCTGTGATTATAACAACATATATTTCACTTTATCAAAAAGAAAAAAATTGTCTTAGAACTTAACTCCTAGGAAAGAATAGCATTGATCTTTTTTTTTGAAAAAATTCTACAAAATAGCCCCTAAATTCTTAACTTTGTCACCTTTTACTGAATTTCTTGAAGATAATAAGAATTACATATGCTTAAGTACTTTGAAAAGCATCTGGAATAATTGGATCAAAATGAAAAGAACTGGGATTAATTAGCATAGCATGAACAAAGTTTTTAGCACCAGAAGTTACTGCCCATTCTGTGACTCTATTCACACACCAGATATCATTAGTAGAACAGTGGGTGATCCAGGCAGCTTTCCTACTAAGCAACACTGATATTTTTAAAGAAAATAGATCACCCAATTTCGGGTCCTTTAAGAAAAATCAATGATGAATTAAAAAAAGGATGAATAAGGTGGAAATCTGTTAAGAAATTAAAGATAAGGACATCATTTGCATTAATATAATGATTCTTTTTTGTTTTGCTTTATATTTTTCTAAATAATTTTCCCTTGGAAAATTTTCTCTTTCATTTTGATCAAAATTCTTAAATTATTTATATAGCTTTGCATTATTTTGAAGGTTATAACCAAAGATGTGATGGGGCACAAAATTATTTCATAGGGATAAACAGAAGGAGAGAACACAATGGGATCCAAGTGAGAAACAATCTTAACTGAGCACAATTATATCATTCTCCTGAAAGATTTAGTGTTGTAAACATTATTTAAATTTTGATACCTAATGAAGAGGCCCTAGTAACCTACCTCAAAGTTAAAGTGCTGGCCCTATGGTGAAACTATTATACAAATTATTTCTTTTTTCATCTATGCCATGGTTACTTGTAAAGCAGAGATCAATATGTTTAAAAGAACACATTATGTCTATGAGGTATAAGAACTTTGAACCTATTCTAAATCTCTCATATATGTTCTGTCTCCCTACATATAGTAAGAACAATAGAGATGTGGTGAAATATTTCTGTTCTTCTGCCTTTATCTACTATTTGCCTTTAACTACTATTATTTTTCCCTTTACTTTTTATCTAGCCCTTTGATTTTATTCATATAAGGAGGCTCCTTTTATGGAAATGTCTTCCACTGATAAAGATTCACTGCCTTTCAATAGTTTAGAGAGTTAGCAAGTTCCTTGGGTTATAGCCCAACTATGTCACTTACCTATGGTTATACAGCTTATATGTGTGTCAAGGGCAGATGTGAGGACTTGCCAAGCCCTTTTTTGGGCTTCTCATCCACCTTTGGTATCTAAGTGGAACTAAACTCTAAAAAACTTCAAAATGTGTAGTGACCATACCTCAATTGACTATTTAGTAGATGATCTTCCTGAACTCGTTTATCAAAACTACTATTTCTACTGCTGTTACTGCTGCTGCTGTTGTTGCTACTAATTCCCTTTTTTGTTTACTCAGATACTATTCCTAGAGATCAGAAAGAATAACATTCATCTGTTATACAGTGAAATAGAATGAATGAGCTACTAGCAAAACAATGATTCCCTTGTCTGTCACCTCTTAGCAAAGAGCAGAGAATTATAAGTTGTTGCTCACAAGTCTTTGGTAGTCAATACAATGATACAATTGAATATATAGTTTAGGGTTGTTTTCCTTTATATTATTGTGATCACTGTATTTGTTGTTCTCTTGAGTTTGTTTGCTTTGCATAAATTCTGACCAAACTAGTTATTCTGGCAATCACTTTTTGAAATAACAATATTGATTGATGAAATCACATAGACAAAGTCCATTGGTAGATATGAACATAGCTATAAATATAAATATAGAGATAGAGATATATCAACATTGAATACATTCAGTGATTCAAAATGTAAAACATTTCTCTTAGCCATTTACTGCATATGAAAGAAGATAAAGTAGGTTGATGACACAATTTTAAAATAGAAGTAGAATGATTATCAGTACCTAAAAGATGAATGGCTATTGGCTTTCATTTCCATTTTTATTTTGCCCTCCAGCCTAGTTATTATTTTTAGTACAACCTTTATTAGCAGCTATTTTTAAAAGTTTCAAGGAGAAGAGGTACTAAGAGAAGACTTTGAAGGTCTGCTATCATCACTTGGGGAAACAGTTTTATATACATGTAGAGCTCAAATAAGTGATTATTAAATTATATTTTAATATGACAGAAATGTATGGGATGTTTTATTTCTAAATGGACTTACTTGATTATACACTTTCTTGATCTGTCTGTTTAATTGAAATAAGACTAAAGCTAATATGAGATGTTTATTTGATAATGACTTGGGAATGCCTTATATGTGTGTAGATGATGCTCATCTACATAAGCAGAGAATTCAGATGCATTTATATAATTAAAACATAAGTGGGTAAATACTCAAACATGACCCTGAAACTGTTTCTGTAATCACTAGAACCTATTATTCTTGGTTTTAGAAATAGTTATCCTTGTGAAACTTAGGAGATTAATATCCTTTAGGTATATATAAGAAACTATCTTTAAATTTCAGGTATTTAATATTCTAATATTTATATATTATACATTATTTATATATTATTTTAAAATATTTTAATATTGATATTATAGATCTATTATATGATAGGTCTATTTAACATTATCTTCTTAAGGTACTCTCTAGGTAGATTTTTTTCCTATTTCTGTAGACCATGAGGTCCATTTACTAGAGGCAAGTCGATATAATAGAGAGATGCTTGAGTTGGCATTCCTATTACCTAAGCAAAAGTCTACCTATAATATATCCTAGCTTTGGGACTCTGAACAAGTCATGTAGGATCTATAGGGTTTCCTAATCTCTAAAATGTGGATGATAATATTGGCATTATAATACTTCAGAGAGTCGTTGTAAAGAAAATATTTTGTAAATCCTAGGGTATTATATAATAATGTGATAATATAATAATATAATATATTATGATAATATAATTATTAATTAAATTAATTTTGATAGCTAATAAACATAAAATATATATGACAAATATAAAATATCAGAATGCATAATATATTTCATTGCTCATTGTATCTAAGTTAAATAATTATCAATATATAATATTAGTTAAGTTAAGAATTATAACTAACATCAGAATTGCTACTCATTATAAATTTTTAGAGAGCACATGATTTTAGTAAGGGGACATAAGGAATCTCATAATTTGTGCCATCAAAAAAGTGCAAAATATTCCTAAGAGATTTTTTATTCAAAAATATTTATGACACTATCTTACTATACTATCATACTACTTACTATATCAAAATCTTAATTAGAAAACAAACATGCATCTGTATGTAGACATATACACATAAATACATACACAAATAAATAAATATATATGTATTTATAATATATATGTATATAATACATATATGTATATTATAATAATTTTTTCAGTAATTACAGTTGTGCCCAACTCTTTAGGACCTCATTTTGTGTTTTCTTGGCAAATATCAGGGCTGGTTTTACATTTCCTTCCCAAGTTCATTTAACAGATAGGAAAAATGAAACAAATATGGTTGTGATTTGCCCAGAGTAGCATTTTATAATATACACACCTGTGTATTTTGTATTGCATAAACCCACATATATAATACATATATGTATACATATGTGTTTATACTCCCAGGCATATACAAAATTTTCTCCATGCTTAAAATGCCAATTCATAATACTGGATATTCAGATATGCAAAAACCCCAAAACATTTTTTCTAGAATCATATTACATTACAAGGATTGGATCAATTAATTTACAAAATCAATTCAATCACAAAAAAAATATGGGCCTGAGATTTCCAGTAAGTGCTATGTAAGTTCATATCAGAAAAAAAATCACTTTAGACAGTTAAGGCCAGGAAAGTTTTTTCAGATAAGATACCTAAAATGAATTGATCACTAAATTTAAAACTGATTTAAACTGATAAACAGCAATACTTCTCCTATTCCCACAGGTGAAAGAGAAATAAATTAATACCTTAAAACATGATACTCTAAGATATCTAAGGCATATTAATGAATTATCATATAAGGTATTTATACAAAATAATCACGAATCAAATAATAAATATTTATTAAACAACTCATATATCAGGCACTCTGTTGGAAATAGAAAGACAAAAAGTATAACTAATCCTACCCTAAAGGAGTCTATATTCTTCCAATTATGAAAAAATAATTTATAAAAACGTTGAAAGATCCATCTAATACAAATCTCCAAATTTACATTTGAGGAAATTGAGAAAAAAGAGAAGCTAAGTGATTTGTAGCACAGGGAATAGGGTATTGTACCCTGGATCCAGAATACCTGAATTCAAATCCTGTTCTAGACATCTGCTGGGTATGTGATCACTGGAAAATAATTTGACTCTAGCTTGTTTCATTTTCCCATTGGATAATTGATCTGATCATCCAGGATTGTTGAAAGGTAACTATGAGACATTTATCAAATAATTTTCAGTATAATAAATTATATGAATGATTTGTTTTTGTTATTATTGTTTTATCATCAGTGAGCACTAATGATAGAATTTGAATCCTGATTCTCCGACTTTTCAAAGATTATAATACTGTGTTGATGGTGAAATAATTCTGCTGCTTAGATGTTTTGTGACCCCATTTGAGGGTTTTCTTGGCAAAGATACTGGACTGGTATGTCATATCCTTTTCCAGCTATTTTTTACAGATGAGGAAAGAGAGCTAGACAGGTTTAAGTTACTTGGATGGAAATATTGAGTGTTCCTGACTCAAGGCTTGGTACTAGTTGCCTAGTTGAATTGGTATGTAAAAAAATGGATATTATCCTTTGTAGTATAATATGATCCTAGAACATATCTTTTGGACTTTTCACATATATTTATGCAAAATAGGATGAAGTGGCTTTGTAAGTGTGGTAAAATTTTGGTATATGTCTTAAAGGAAGAATTCAGATTATACACACATATATGTATGCATGCATGTATGCATAAATGATAAATTATAATAATTATAATATTTTGTCAAAGTTAAGTAATTCATTAATTCAATCCCTTTAAAGTACAGCACCAATAATCAACAGTCATTCAGAAATCAAAGGATTTAGATAGTATAATATTCCACATCCTTAGGTGCAAGATACATAGTCTAAGTCAATCCAGGCCTAAATCAGCTTGAGGTAGGCAATAAACACCATTGTATTAATATTTAGGTCACAGATATTTCATTCGTTTCCTTCTATATATCCCTGAAAAGCAATCTGCCAAAGTTTTTCATCTAACATGAAAATTTTTGAAACAGGTTCTCTCTCTCTCTCTCTCTCTCTCTCTCTCTCTCTCCTCTCTCTCTCTGTACATATATATATATATATATATATATATATATGTTTGGCACCATTTATGTCTCCAAGACACATAAGGGAAAATTAGGCTTAATAATCCTATCAAACAAAAAACCTTTGCTTCTTACAGTTGCTTTTTTTCTTTTCCTTTCAGAGTGGGGTAATTGATTTACTGGTTTTTTTTGAGGGTCACCAATTTTTAGAGAGCACATGATTTAAGCTGGTTATTTCAGAGAATCCAATAGAGTCAGAGTCAATTCTTTGTTCTATGTCAGCTAATACACCAAATGTAGTTTTGAAGGGGAAACATTTTTCCTGCTAACTTTCTAAAGGGCACACCCATGACAGAAACTGTGAACATATCTTCTTGGTACCTAATGTACTGGTGAGACAATCAATGAAACATTCAACTAATGGAACAATTTTTCCCAAATATTTGACTTGACAAATCTCCCACTGAATTGAATGAATTAATGAATAAATGGGTGGGTGGATGGATAGATGCCTGGATAGATGGATGGAAAAAGATATATTTAGTGACTAATTTATGCTAAGCCTTGACAATTGTATATACTATGATTAGTAGGTGAAAAATTGTTGGCTCTTTGAAATCTCATTACTGGAAAAAAGAAATTTCATTGCTGATAAACAAAGAGGAATTAAGAACAAATATTCTTGTTCACTCTTTCAAGAACAATGTCTGAATCCCTCAACAATAGTTAATGAACTCTTGATTTTGAGAGAAAGTGGATGAAGTTTCCTCCTGCCTTCCAAACTACCAACAGTCTCATCCATTTGTTTCCTTGGTACATTCTTCTTTTGTTTGTATAACAGATTATAGTATACAGATGCAATAGGGTGTGGTCATTGGAATTTTTTAGCAATAATGGTTGGGATTATTCAACTCATTTTAATAAATCTTTTTAAATGAACAACTCTTCCCCAGGAGCTAGTACCGGTAATTATGGATATAATAATATAAGGATTAAAAAAGTTTCTTCTCCTCTATGACCCTAATTCTACCTCAAGGGAATAGGTAGCCACAGATACAGAAATCTAAACTAATGTATAGTAGAAACTAACAATTAAGGACTGGAGCATATCAGGAATGATAGGATATTGAACAGAGCTTGAAAATTGGAAAATGAGGAGAGAGAGTAGTTAAATATTGGGTAGAGGACATGCAAAGCAAAATAGAATTAAACAAACTATAAAGTTCAAAAAACTGAGTTTTTCCTGTAACAGAAAGAAGATGCATTACTAGATATATCTGGAAATGTAGATTGTAGACAGATTGTGAACCTTAAATGTCAGTGTAAGGAGGCCATATTTTATCCTAGAACCTGCATAGAGGCAATAAAATATTTTGAGCATAATAATAGAGTAAGGTTTGTAGCATAAAGATTAGTTTAGCAGATTTTTGTAGGATGAATAGGAGAGGAGAAAATAGAGGCAGAAAAGACAATTAGGAGGCTGTTATAATATTGAGGGAAAGAGATATTGAGAACTTGAACTAAGAAGCTAGAAGTGTACTTGAAGATGAGGGAAAAGTTAGAAAATATATGAAGGCCCTTTAATCAACAAAACTTGACAACTGATTAAATGGGGGTGAAGGAGAAAGGATTGATTAAAGGGGAAGAGCTCAGAATTCCTTCAAAATTCAGACCTAATTTACTAAAATAATTATAAGTTTCCTGAAGAAAAGTGAAATTAAATAAGGGGATAGTTTGAATAGATAAGAAACTCAGTTTGAAGCATGTTGAATTTGGTATACTGGTAACACATAATGGTACAGATGTCCAGTAAGCATGAGTGGAATTGAGTACTGGAGGAAGAAATACAAGAATCTCTTTATATATCACTAAATTAATGTAATAAGCATGAATGGAACAAACAAGAGAAATATGAGGATATAAACAAAAGAGAAAGAATGATGGACTTTTGAGGTGTATACACACATGAGTGGAAAGACAGTGATAATGAATGCAGGACATAAATCAAGGGGGAAAAGACTACAGAAATGGAGAAGTTATCTAGAAAGAGTAGATGCACAACAATGTTTAAAAATGAACGACTATCTTATATTAAATAAGCCTTTAAGATGTTAAGATTTTTAAAATTTTAAGTTCTCATTATAACAATATTTTTAGGTAAATAGTAAATTTATCTGATTTTATAGGTGAGGAAATTAAAATTGTGAGAAATAAAATTACTTACTCCATAATGCACAGCTAGGAAGTATCTGAAAGAACATTAAAACGTACATGACTTCATGCCATTCTACCTTTTGTATTATTCTTTTTCTCTTGGAGTAGGACAGAATAAAGGTAAGTGTTTTCTGCAATTAAAAGTTTATCCATGCCTCTGCAAATGGAAATTAGAGTGATTAAGAATGAAAGTCTCTTGACAAGATTGTTGAATATTTAGTAGATTTGAAGAGCTAGAAGATACAAAAGTATACCAAAGAAGACTAATGGAAAAGAAGAAAATGGATAACTTGAAATAATAGCTGAATCAATAAAAAAAAAAGATTAGTTTGTTTTATTTTAATAATAAAGGAGTTTTGAGTATGCTTTTGTAGATCCAGTTAATAAACATCTATTAAGTATCCACTATTTGCCAGGCTCTGGAATAAGCACCAAGAATACAGAGGCAAAATTTAAATATTTGAAAGTCAATCAAGAATACATCATGTAATTATTCGTAATAGCTATAATAAATCTTAAGTTGCCTAGGAGAGGATTCCATGAACAATTGGGGGTGGAGGGGTCACAGAAGTTTTCAAAAAGAAGGTGGCACTTAAACTAAATTCTGAAGGATATAAAGGATTCTTCTATATGTGAAACAGGGATGAAGGAAGAATGCATTCCAGGTGTGGAGATGGCCAGTTCAGAAGCAGAGATAGGGATGTAGGAATCTGTGTGAGAAAAAGCAAGGTCATTTTTGCTAAAATACAAAGAAAAGAATACAAGAAATCAGCTGATTTTAAAATAAAAATGAGAGAGACAGACAGAAAAGAGACAGAGCAACAGAGACAGAAGAAAATGTATTTGGGGATTAAGAATTTAGGGTCCTGTGCTGGGTGGAGCCAAGGTGGCTACAGGAGAGGTTCATCTGTTAGGTGATCTCTCTTTATTTCCAAATATATAAAATAAGGACTCTAACTGAATTTTCAAGAGACAGAACCCACAAAGGGATCCAGTGAGGCAATTCTCCAGCCCAAGGTAACCTGTAAAAGAATGGAAAGGCTCCACTCCATGGGGTTAGGGGGTGGCCCGCCAGAGTGAAGGAACTTGAGCCTCCTGGAGGCAGTCCCAGCCTACTGGGAGCAGCAGTTCACAACAGTGGGGGCAGTTGCCTGACCTACATCCCAGGGAGCACCTAGTACAACTTGGGGAATTAGCTGGGGACCTCTGCCACATCATGCACATGAAACTCAGCCCTCAAGGCACTCATCAAGCAGCATGGCCATGGAGCCTGTAAGCAGGAACCCCCAGCCTTAAGTGCTAAGCCTAGGTAGGGGAGTGGACAGAGACTTCTGAGGTCTGTCCTCTGTACCTGGAAGAGGACTCTGGGGCTCTGACCACATTCAGATCCTGGTTGCAGTCTAGAACCCCCATAGAACAGCAGGCCCCCCCACCTCAATCCTGTGGCAGAGGGATGCACTTGTGGTCATTCACAGACCAGGAGGTAATACAGGGCCTCACACATGGAGATCCTTGTGGGGGGGTGTCCCATTAATACTCAAAAGCTCAGGAAGCACCCCAAAACCAGGCACTGACTGGAGAAATGAGTAAGCAGAGAAAAGAGAGGAACACCATTGAGAAATACATTGTCTATGATTGCAAGAAGGATGAAAAAACTGAATCTGGAGATGAGGAACCAAGACTAAAATGGAAATTGGGTTCAGGCTAAGATTGAGCTCAAAAAAGACTGAATATCAAGTGAGGGAGATAGAAGAAAAACTTGGAAAAGAAATGAGAGAGATGCAGGAAAAACATGAAAAAGAAGTCAGCAGCTTAGTCAAGTAGATACAAAAAAATGTTGGAGAATAACATGTTAAAAACCAGCATAGGTAAAATTAATAAAACAGTTCAAAAATTATTTAGGATAAGAATGCTTTAAAATGCAGAATGGGGTAGATGGAAAAAGAGATAAGAAAGCTCTCTGAGGGAAAGGGAAACAAATCCTTCAGATGTAGAATGGAACTGAGCGCAGCTGCTGATTTATGAGAAATCAAAATAATACTTCAAAATCAAAAGAATGAAAATTAGAAGAAAATGTGAAACATCTCATTGAAAAAAACAACTGATATGGAAAACAGATTCAGGAAAGATAATTAGAAATTATTGGAATACCTGAAAGTCATGGTCAAGAAAAGAGCCTTGACATCATTTTCAAAGAATTACTATAGGAAAATTGCCCTGATATCCTAGAAGCCGAGGGCAAAATAGAAATTGAGAGAATACACTGATCTCCCCCCCCCCAAGAAACAACCCCCAGGAATATTACAACCAAGTTCCAGAACTCCCAAGTCAAAGAGAAAATATTACAAGCTATCAGAATAACACAATTCAAATATTGTGGAGCTGCTGTCAGGATCACACAGGACTTAGCAGCAACTACATTTAAAGCTCGTAGGGTTTGGAATATAATATTCCAGAAGGCATGGACTATAAATGAACCAGGGAAATTTTAAATGTTCCCATTGGAATGATGAGAGCTGAACAGAAAGTTTGATCTTCAAATACTGGACTCAGGTGAAGCATAGAGAGTGGAGGAGAAGGGGAAAAT
Organism: Macrotis lagotis; assembly: GCF_037893015.1. Lineage (NCBI taxonomy): Eukaryota > Metazoa > Chordata > Mammalia > Peramelemorphia > Peramelidae > Macrotis > Macrotis lagotis. Next base: position 86,890,720 of record NC_133662.1, on the reverse strand, counting down.
ATGAGGGACTTCATGATGATGAACTGCATGTATTCCTGCATGGAATAATGATACTGATAATACTCATATGAACTTTTTCATTTAATAGAGCAGGTAGAAGGATGAAGTATAGGGGAGAGCTGAATTTGAAGATATAATATAGAGTAAAAATGGAGTCAATGGCTAAAAGGGAAATATAATGGGAGAAAAAAGGGAGAGGTGAAATAGGCTAAGATATTTTATATAATAAGATTTTTTTATTACAATGAGCTATTGCAGTGATGGAAGAGGGTAGGCAAGGGGGAATAAAGAATGTGACCCACCCATGATAGAGCTGGAGGCACTGGAGCAGACTGAAGCACATTTATTATTATTATCATTATTATTATTATTATTATTATTATTATTATTTGGGGGGTTCAGGACAAATGGGGTTGGGTGGCTTGCCTGGGGCTGCACAGCTTGGTGATAGTGGCCCTGGAGTCAGGAGGACCTGAGTTCAAATCCAACCTCAGAGACTTAATAATTGCCTAGCTTTATGACCTTGGGCAATTCATTTAACCCCATTGCCTTAAATAAATAAATTAAAAATTTAAAAAAATTGAGGGTCCAAATGAAGGTATTAACCCAAGAAAGTAAAAGTGCAAAAACATTCTGTGGTATTGGATAAAAGTAGGAGAAAATGAGTGGAAGAAAAATAAGGAAGATCATGATATATGATTTCAATGTTCTTCTCAAACTAGGAGGTAAGGCCATCCCAGTAAAGAAATGATATGGAGTTGGAAGCAGGAGAAGAGAGTAGAAAGTGTGAAATAAATGCTGTAGAAAATAGGACATTATGGTAAATCAAGATCAATGAAAGGAATTTTGTGTAAGCATGAAGACCCAGTTACGTCTATATAGAATTAATACATGAACCAATCTGTAAAATTCTTATTTCTTTCCATGATCATAGGTAGCTCAGTAGGAAGAAAAAATATGCTATCCAATGAGACTGAAATAGTTATAGAAATTTTCAAGGCAAGAACAGCAAAATGTTTAGAAACAAAGACAAAATGGACATAATCTCTTCAGGAGTTTAGAACATCAGAAAGACAGCATATAATTAGGTAAAGTAAAAATTCTTCAAATTGAAAAGCCAAGACCAAAGTGGAAGGAGTGTGGGTACATAATTTTCTGTTCACAGATGACTGTACATTCAATGCAGCCTCTGAAGCTGAGATGCAACAAAGTATGAATCAATTCTGCTTCTTGTGCTGTTTGATCTAACAATTAACATCAAGAAAACACAGGTGCTCCATCAACCAGCACCACACCATCCATATCTGAAACCATAGATTACAGCAAATGGAGTTTTGAGTACTGGGGACAAGTTCACTTACCTTGGCAGTATCCTTTCCGGGGAAGTACACATTGACAATGAGATTGACACTTGTATTGCCAGTTAGCTCAGTATGTGAGAGGCTCTGAAAGAAAGTGTAGGAGAGAAGAGACTAATTTCCAAACTGAAGGGCTATAGAGCTGTTTTACTGAACTACATGCCTGGGGAAACCTGGATAGTCTACCTGTGCAGGAAACTGAATCACTTCCATTTAAATTGTCTTAGGAAGATTCTGAAGATCACCTGGCAGGAGAAGATACCAGACAATGAGGTCTTTTCTCCAGCTAAATTGCCTAGTATTTTGACAGTACAGAGAGCACAATTATGATGGGCTGGGAACTTTCTTAGAATGCCAGATGTATGCTTCCCCAAAAAAAACATTTTAAGGAAAATTCACACAAGGCAGCACTCACAAGGGGATCAAAAGTGAGGCTACACCCTGAAGACCTTAGAATTTATGGTATAGTTTGGGATACACTGGCACAGGACCACCCAGCATGGCATCCCCTCAGTAGTGAGGTTGCTCCATGCAATGAGAAGGGCAGAATTGAAGCAGATCAAGGGAAACATGACATACATAAGTTTGGAGTAAGCACCTCAGGTGTTCATATGAACTATTTTGTACCCAACCTCTGGAGAATGTTCCAAGCTTGTATTGGTCTAATCGGTCACAATTGGACACAATGTAATTTGTCTGAAACATAGTGCTTTCACTTTGTTTTCCTTCAATAACAAAAGATAAGAATGGAAGATTAGGTAGAAGATGGAATGTGGAAGATTTCATGTAGAAGTGCAAATTCTATGTAAAAAAGAAATCCACAAAATTCATGAGAAGAAAGACTTTGTTGAAATTCAGCAATATGCTTTGCCTGAAGAAATGTAACCAGAAGAAGGGTGATAGGGTAGAATAAATATTAGAATGGCAGGTCTGGAGGTCATTATAAAGGCATAGATTATTTTTATTTTCAAAACTGTGATAGAGAAGAGTGAAACATTATGAAAGGAGATGGGAAGATAAGTCATACAGATAGGAAGAAAACTGGAGAACAATAAGACTAGTATGAAGTTATAATAAAGTTAGAGTTAGGGAAGATCTTATATGTGAGCAAATCCACCCTATTTTTCTACTGGTAAGGGAATTTGGATCTAAGTTTTAAAAATGACGAAATTTAAGTTCAGTAATTTTCCTGGGAACAAGCAGCTAGTTGCTCAATTTCTACTATTTTATTCATAACACTATGCTTAGTTCACAGTATTTAAGAGATATGTTTCAGGTGAGAAAAAGAATCAAAGGTGCCATTCATAATGAAGATCTTTTTTTATCCTATCTTCTCATTATAATTTTTTGGCACTACTCTGACCTGACTTTCCTCCCACTCTGACTACTACTCTTTTTAAGTTTTCTTTGCAGGATTTTCATACGAAACCTTACTGTTAACCATTAATGTTAGCCAAGGTTCTGTCCTGGAACCTCTGTTTTTTTTTTCTTCTCCTCTCCTGTGTTATTTTGTGTTCTTTTTAGTTCTCATGAGTCAATTATCACCTTTATGCATATTATTGTCAGGTCTATTTATACAGCTCTAACTCCATTCCTAAGTTCCAATTTTGCAACTCCAATTGCTTGTTTGGCACTGCAAAGTGGATATCTTAAATTTAACATGTCCAAAATATATCTCATTATGTCTCCCCGTGAACCCTCTCCTATAACAAAATTCCTTATCAGATTCAGGAACATTAACATCCTCCTATTCATCCATGCTCACAACTTATGTGTCATTCTTGATTCATCATTCTTTCTCACCTCCCCATATCCAATCAGTGGCTAAATTATGTTGATTTTCTCCCTATACCATCTCTTGTATTTGCAATTTTCTGTCCTCTGACACTGCTACCATAACAGGTACAGACCCTTACTGCCTCACATTCCTAATATTGTAATAGCCTTCTGCAAGTCTCATCCACTGTAGTCCATCATCTAAATAGCTATCAAACTGCTCTTCCTAAAGAGCAGGGGTGACCATGTCACCCCTTTATTCAATAAACTCCATTGACTCTCAAATTCACATCTAGGACCAAATGTAAAATTCTTTGCTTGATGTTTATAGCCTTTACAACCTAGCTCATTCCTACCTTATAGTCTTATACATTGCTCTCCAAGTACTTCACAATCCGGCAACACTAGTGTCATTGCTCTTGCTCATTTAAAATACTTTTTCCAAATTTCATGCATTTTCAAAGACTATCCCCTGTGCTTGGAATACTCCAATTCCTTTCTACATTTCCTGATTGCCTAGACTTCCTTCACCTTTTGCAAAGGGCTTTATTGATTCCCTTAAAGCTAGAGACTTCACTCTAACATTATCTCTTATTTATTCTTCATGTATACATATTGTTTTATATTGATATTCAAATATTATCTCTTCTATTATACAACTAGATCCTTGTGAATAAATAGTGTTTTAGTATGTTTTTAACTTATATGTGTACCCCCAATAGAGTACAAAGTCTGGCACGTAGTAGGCGATTAATAATTTTTTGACCTGAGATGATATGAAGGTAAAGTGGAGGTAAAGGCCAAGTTGAAGAGCTTGATAAATCAAGATCTAAGATACTAAAAATGCTATTTATGTTGAATATTGACATAAACAGGAATGAGTCCAAGAGTTGATGTGGAAAGGAAGATAGTTACTCTCTTGCTAAGTCACCAAAGAAGTTCAGAGGGTGCTCTGAATGGGAGCAGATGTCAATTTGAAGTATCTGAAAAAAATTAAGTAACCATTTTATCATCCCTCACAAATGGTTATCCAATTGTGAATCCTTATTATTATTATTATTATTATTATTATTATTATTATTATTACATTATAAAAATGTGTATATTCCTTGTAGGCTTCCCAAGGATACTATATCTCTTATCCATCCTAGAATCCCCCTAATGAGCCCCACAGTGCCTTTGTAAAAATTGCTTTGCATGCTTATATAGAACTTCTTTTTTTAGATTTTGCAAGGCAAATGGAGTTAAGTGGCTTTCCCAAGGCCACACAGCTAGGTAATTATTAAGTGTCTGAGACCGGATTTGAACCCAGGTACTCCTGACTCCAGGGCCGGTGCTTTATACACTGCGCCACCTAGCCGCCCCACATATAGAACTTTCTTACTAACTTATCTTTCTGGAATTGTTCATCCTTCCTTTAATATTCAGTTCAAACACCAATTTTTGTATGAAGCCTTTTATCCTCTCTCGAACTGCTAGTGCTTCCTTCTAGTATCATCTTTGTATATATTTAATTATTTTGCATACATTTGTCTCTAGTCACATTTTATTTCTGCTGCATATATTTACATGTGTTTGTCCTACTTCTTTAGATTGTAAATTTGTATGGATAGTTCAAGCCTTTATACTTTAATCATCAGCAGTTATAATTCTTGGCATCGAGTTGTTGCTTAATAAATGCTTTTTGACAGATTTATTAATAACCCATATGGTTAGAATATAGGGAATTATAACACACTGTATACATTATCTCATTTATATCAGGTTAGCAGTGCAGATGATAGTAACTTCATTTTGCAGATTAATTAACTCAGTGACTGGGTGAATGAAGTATATAGAGTGGATGACTTGAGCTCAAATCCAACCTCAAACATTTATTAACTCTGTGACCTTGGGCAAATCACCTAATCCTATTTATTTCACTTTCCTTATCCATAAAATGAACTGAAGAAGAAAATGATAAATCAGTTTATTATGTTTGTCAGGAAAATACCAAAATGTATCATGAAGTTGGTCATAAGCAAAAAGGCTAAACATTAACATCAGAGAGTTAAATAAGGCAACTAGGATCAATTAATATTGATAGTCCTAGACAAAGGGCTCAAATCTAGATTTCCAAACTTCTGATGAGTGTTCTTTTAACTATAAAGACTATCTTTCATATTGTGGCTACTTAATCAATATTTTTTTTGAGTCAAACATAATGACTAACACCTATCTAAAACAATCATCTGATAATTGTTCTTGTGGTAAATACAAATTCATCTTTATTTCTTTGAACCTATAACAGAAAACTGATTGTTCTGTTCCCTCATATAATTGTATTTTCCATTCTCTATCAGAAAGTCACTCATTTCCACCCTTTCCTTTTCAGGGCCTGATATACAGGCTTTCCTCCTATTGCCCCCTCTGGTATTTTCCCCCATATTTCTGCCAGTTTTTGTGTTAACTAGTTCAGATAGAATTGCACAGAGGATAACCCCCACATTAATTTTAGTTCTTGTCTTCCTGTTTCCAAATTAGCAAAATATCACAATCATGAGACATTTATGATAATCAAGCCATTTCTTTCTCTTCATGATTTTATACATATATATATATATATGTATATTTGAAACTATTAGATTACCGATGAGAAACTTATTAGCATTTATTTTGCTCTAGAGATTAAAAGAGTAATTCTACCTGAGTTTGCTTCATTGCATATATTCTTTACAATCATTTTTGGTACGATATGCTTCATCAAGAATAAGCAGAATATAGTTAGATATAATACCCTAAATATCTCATTTGGTCTAGATTAGTGCTTCTTAATCATATATAATCAGTGTTTCCTCTTTGAAACTAATGTAACTAAAAATAAAAATATTCATCACCTGAAAACTGGACAGAAGGTAATGATCTTATGGAATCTAATGATGCATGAGATAGGCAAAATTTTATGGCACCCAAACTGTTTTGGTCTTCATTTCCTTATAATACTGTGGCAGAAATAAAGGTACAACTAGGCCTTCACCCTCTCCCCACCAAGAAAAAGACAGGAAGAGGTTCTTTATGTGCAAAATATGTATAGCAGCTCTTGGTAAAACCTAGAAATTAAATGGATGCCCATCAATTGAGTAATGGCTGAATAAATCATATTATATGAATAGATTGGAATAATATGTTATAAGAAATGAGGAAACAGATGCTTTCAAAGAGACATGGAAAGATATATATGAATTGATTGGTGCAGAGAGAAGTAAACAGAATGAGAAGAGTAATTTATTATAACATCAATATTATAAAAATGAACAATTCTGAAATCTTATAAACTGAAGAAAAATGAAATAAGAATGATGTGTACAATAATTGTTGCTTGAAAGTAAAACAACTTAGAAAGCCATAAGAACCAGGATCAATATAATGATCATTCATGGTTCCAGTGAAATGATAATGAAATATACTATCTACTTTCTGACACAGATAACGATGGATTTAGGATAAAGACTGAGACATAAATTTTTGCACACAGTCAAGAAAATGGTTTTTCCTGGCTATATATTTTGCTGTAATAATGTTTTACTTTTTTCCTTGTTTTTTTCTAATGGGGAGGGAGGATTAGCTGAGAGAGATTTCTATTAATAAAAAAACCCTAAAAATAGAAAATTGTAGTTGTACATGTATGAAATGGCATATATATATATATACATATATATTTTCAGATGATGTCACCATATTTTAGTCTTGTTTAATCATTTTATAATAAGAGAAATTTCATTGAAATATTCATCTGTAAATGTTCACTATATAAAAACTATAACATAACAATAAGATTTGAAAAAATTAAAAACAAAATATGGTACAAGTTGCTAAAATTTTCTTAGTTTATAGATCATGTACATCAGTTCAGCTGATGATACGTGTAATTATGGAAATACACGGATAAGAATCATACAGACTGAGAAGAACAAAAATGGTTGAATGTTCCTAGTAGAGACAGTACCCAAGTAGTTCAAATAATTGATTTATCTAAATACCTAATTATGTTACCTTATAATGACTTTTCCTGCTCCTTGCATATTCTTCTCACATCAGTCCTTATGGCTCACAGGTATGACTTACCTAATTATCACCTATTGACTTAGAATAATAACTATTAATAGGTTTGAAATGTGAAAATATTTTCATCCTTCTTTAAAGAGCTCATAACTTAGCCTTCTTCCTACCTTTCCAGTTTCTTTGCTTTTGGGTTTTCTGAGTAGTCTTGGAACAAGATTTTATATCTCTCCATTCCAGTATTCTTTCTGGCTGGCTACTTCCCATTACTGGAATTCCTCCCTTCTCTGCTCTTTTTGAGACCTCCCTGGCTTCTATTGAATCAGAGTTAAAATCTCAGGGCATTCCCCTCTTAATTTTATTGTATTTTGTTTTATTTTCCCTAGTTACATGCAAAAAAAAATTTCAACATTCATTTTTAAAACTTGAGTTCCTAATTCTCTTCCTGTCTCCCATCCCTATACTCCTCATTGAGAAAGCAAGTTATTTGCTATGGGTTAGAAATGTGTTGTCATTAAAAACAAAACTGCAATAGTTATGTTGTTAGGGTAAGCATGAAAGAAAAAGAAAAAAAGTGAACATGACCCTCCCAAGAATAAAGAAAATTCAAGAAAAATTCATTAAAAAACGTATGTATGAATCTCTATTCAGACACAATCAGCTCTGTCTTTTCGATGGATAGTATTCTTTACCATAAGACTTTCAAAGTTCTCTTGAGTCCTAGTATTGCTAAGAAAAGGAAAGGCAGGGGCAGCTAGGTGGCGCATTGAATAAAGCACCGATCCTGTAGTCAGGAGTACCTGGGTTCAAATCTGGTCTCAGACACTCAATAATTACCTAGCTGTGTGGCCCTGGGCAAGCCACTTAACCCCATTTGCCTTGCAAAAAAAAAAAAAAAAAAAGGAAAGGCCTTCAAATGGGATCATACTACAACATTGCTGTTACTTTGTATATAGTACATTTCCCATTGCATCTACTCATAAGTTTTTTTTTTGTTTTTTTTTTTTACTGAGGGCATCCTGTTCTTCATTTCTTATAGTAGAATAGTATTTTTATCATCAAATACCACAATTTATTCAGTCGTTCCCCCACCAAAGGGCATCCTTTCAATCTCTAATTCCTTGATAACAGAAAAGAGCTGCAATAAATACCTTTATACGTAAAGATCTTTTCCCTTCTTTTTTATCTCTTTCATCTATAGTAGTAGCACTGTCAAGGTGTAGGCATGGTGATATAACCCCTTGGGCATGGTCTCAAATTGTTGAATCACTTCACAACTCTTCCAACAGTGGAATTTTCTCTCAACCCCTACATCATTTGTCACCTTCTCTTTCTGTTCTTTTTTAGTGAATACATTAGGTATAAGGTAGTACCCCAGAATTGTTCCAACCAACATTTCTCCTATCTATAGAGTTAGGACATTTTTAAAAAATGATTTAAATATATAGCATTGATAACCTCATTTGAAGACTGTTAATAACTTTTGATCATTTATCGATTAGAGAATGACTCATGTTTAATAAATTTGACTCAATTCTTGATGTTTGAAAAATGAAGTTTTTATCAGAGAAACTTGTTTCAATATTTTTCCCATAGTTACTATTTTAACTGTATTTCTCTCCACCCTATTCCACCACTCCCAAATATTCTTTCTCTCCATTTACCATGTTCTTCCTCAAAAGTGTTTAACTTCTGACTACCTCCTCCCTTGATCTTCCCTCACTTCTATCATCTCCCCTCCCATTTTATTCCAACACTTCCCCTCAAGGATAAGAGTTCTATGCCCAATTGAGTGTGTATGTTATTCCCTCTCTGAGTCAATTCCTATAGAGTGAGGCTCACTCACTCCCCTTTAACTCCCTCCTTCCTGCCCTCCCTCTCCTTTTATACTGCAAAAGCTTTGTCCTGCCTTTTTAAGTAAAATAATTTACCCCATTCTACTTCCTCATCCCTTTCTCCCAGTACATTCTTAACCCATTCATTGACTCCACCTTTTCAATATATTATCCCTTCAAATTCAACTTCTACCTGTGCCATGACTATATATATATATATATATATATATATATATATATATATATATATATAATTTAATTTAATTGGGTAGTTAGAAGCAATATATATATATATTGCTTCTAACTACCCAATTAAATGAGAAAGTTCATATGAGTTATCAGCATCATCTTCCCATGCAGCACTTGAATCAGTTCAGCATCATTAAATCCCTTATGATTTCTTTCCTGTTTTTCTTTTTGTTCTTCACTTGCGTCTCATATTTGAAGATCAAATGCTCTGTTCAACTTTTCCTTGCATCAGGAAAGCTTGAAAGTCCTATATTTCATTGAATGTCTTTTCTTGAAAGAGGATGTGCAGTTTTGCCGGGTAATTGATTCTGATAATAATTCAAGCTCTTTTGCCTTCTAGAATATTATATCTTAATTTCTATGACCCCTTAATGTAGAAGTTGGTAAGTCTTGTGTTATTCTGATTTCAGTTACATGATACTTGAAGTATTTCTTTCTGACTGCTTGCAATAGTTTTTTCCTTAACCTGGGAGCTCTGAAATTTGACTATAATATTCCTGGTAGTTTTCATTTTGGTATCTCTTTTAGAAAGTGATGGGTAGAATATTTCAATTTCTATTTTACACACTGCTTCTGGAATATTAAGGGTGTTTTCTATGACAATTTCCTTTTTTTTGGTTCCATGTTAAACATAAATCTCAGTTGAATGTGATGACAGAGAAATCATACCTTTAAGAAAGAAAAATAAAGTATGAGATGGTAAAATTACATAATAAGATAATGGGTTTGTTTTTCTAATTTGAAGGTAATAGTCTTTGGTCTGTGTTCAAAGTCCTTAATTCTTTCTCTGGATACAGATGGCATTCTCCATTGAAGATGGCCTAAAATTGTCCCAGGTTGTTGCACTGATGGAATGAGCAAATCCATCAAGGTTGATCAACATCCCCATGTTGCTGTTAGGGTATACAATGTTTTCCGGCTTCTGTTCACCTCTCTGAGTATCAGTTCATGCAAATCCTTCCAGACTTCCCTGAATTCCCATCTTCTTGGTTTATAATAAAACAATAGTGTTCTGTGATGTACATATACCAAAGTTTATTAGGTCATTAACCAATTGAAGGACATTCACTTAATTTCCAATTTTTGCCACCACAAACAAGGCTGCTATAAATTTTTTGTACAAGTGGTATAGACCCAGTAGTGGTATTTCTGGATCAAAGGATATGTGATTTTTTGTTGCCCTTTGGGTACAATCTTAAATGGCTCTGCAGAAATGTTGAATGAGTTCACAGCTCCACCAACAATGTATTAGTGTCCCAGATTTCCCACATCCCTTCCAACATTGATCATTGCCCTTTCTGGTCATATTGGTCAGTTTGAGAGTTGTGAGGTGATATCTCAGAGATGCTTTAATTTCTATTTCTCTAAAAAAGTAATGATTTGGAGAAATTATTGAAATGACTATGGATTGTTTGATTTCCTCAGCTGTAAAAGGCCTTTGCAAATCCTTTGTCCAATTGTCAATTGAGGAATAGGTTGGGGTTTTTTTTGAAAATTTGACTCAGTTCTCTGTACATTTTAGAAATGAATCCTTTGTCAGAAATAATACTTGCAAAAATTGTTTCCCAATTTACAGCATTTCTTCTGATCTTGGTTACAGTAGTTTTGTCTGTGCAAAAGTTCTTTTTTAATTTAATGTAATCAAAATTATCTAGTTTATTTTTAATGATGTTCTCTATTTCTTCCTTGGTCATAAACTGTTTCCCTTTCCATAGACCTATTCCTTAATCTTCTAGTTTGCTTAAAATATTGTTTTTTTATAATTTCTGTATCCATTTGAATCTTACCATGGTAAAGGGTGTGAGGTGTCAGTGAAATCTAAGTTTCTTTCATATTAACTTCCAATTTTCTAAACAGTTTTTATCGAAGAGAGAGGTTTTATCCCAATAGCTGGACTCTTTGGGTTTATCAAAGAGCAGTTTACTATAATAATTTGCTGCTATTGCACCTAGTCTATTCCATTGCTTCACACTCTATTTCTTAGCCAATACCAGACAGTTTTTGAAGACTGATGCTTTATAATATAATTTGAGATCTGGTAAGGCTAAGGTACCTTCTTTGGTACTTTTTTCATTAAATCCCTGGATATTCTTGACTTTTTATTTCTCTCTATAAATTTACTTACAATTTTTCCTAACTCATTAAAGTAATTTTTTGGAATTTTGATTGGTAGGTCACTAAACAGGTAGTTTTGGTAGAATTGCCATTTTTATTATATTAGCTCAATCTATCCATGAACAGTTGAAGTTTGCCCAGGTATTTAAATCTGATGTTATTCGGGTGAGAAGAGTTTTGTAATTGTTTTCAAAAAGTTTTTGAGTCTGCCTTGGCAGGTAGACTCCCAGGTATTTTATTTTATCTGAGGTTACTTTGAATGGGATTTCCCTTTCTAGTTCTTCCTGCTGTATCTTGCTAGTCATATGTAGAAATGTTGAGGATTTATGAGGGTTTCTTTTATATCCTGCAAATTTACTAAAGTTACTAATTATTTCTAGTAGTTTTTAGATGACATTTGGGATTCTCTAGGTATGTCATCTGCAGAGTGAGAGTTTTGTCTCCTCCTTCCCAATTCTAATTCCTTCAATTTCTTTTTATTCTCTTGTTGCTGAGGCTAACATTTCTAATATGGTATTGAATAGTAGTGGTGATAATGGGCATCCTTGTTTTATCCCTTATCTTATTGAGAAAGCCTCAAGCCTATCTCAGTTGTATATAATGCTTGTTGATGGTTTCATAAAGATACTGCTTATTGTTCTAAGGAACAAACCATTTATATGTTTTTAATAGGAATGGATGCATTATTTTTTCAAAAGATATTTTCAGCATATATTCATATCATCATATGATTTCTGAGAGGTATATTATTGATATAATTAATTATACTAATGGTTTACCTAATATTGAACCAATCTTGCATTCCTGAGATAAATTCTGCTTGATCATAATGTATTATCCTAGGGATAACTTGTAATCATTTTGCTATGATTTTCTTTAAGATTTTTTTATCTATATTCATCAGGGATATAGGTCTATAATTTTCTTTCTCTGTTTTAACTCTTCCTCGTTTAGGTATCAGCACCATATTGGTGTCATAGAAAGAGTTTGGCAGAATTCCATCTTCACCTATTTTTCCAAAGAGCTTATAAAGAATTGGAACCAATCGTTCCTTAAATGTTTGAGAGAATTCACTTGTAAATCCATCTGGCCCTGGAGATTTTTTCTTAGGGAGTTCAATAATGGCTTGTTGAATTTCTTTTTCTGAGACAGAGTTATTGAGGTTTTTTATTTCCTCCTCATTTAATCTGGGCAACTTATATTTTTGTAAATATTCATCAATTTCACTTAGATTGTCAAATTTTTTGGCATATAGTTGGGCAAGATAATGCTGAATTGTTACTGTAATTTCCTCTTCATTGGTTGTGAGTTAAACTTTTTTCATTTAAGATACAAGGAATTTGTTTTTATTCTTTCTTTTTTTAATCAAATTGACCAGAGGTGTATCAATTTTATTGGTTTTATTCATAGAGCTAGCTCTTGGTTTTATTTATTAGTTCAATAGTTTTCTTGCTTTTGATTTTAATAGTTTCTCCTTTAATTTATAGAATTTCTAATTTGGTATTTAATTGGGGGTGTGAAATTTTTTCTTTCTTTAATTTTTTTAGTTGCATATATATTTCATTGACTTCTTCTTTCTCCAATTTATTAAGGTAAGCATTTAAAGATATAATATATACCCTGACAGCCACCTTTAGTGTATCCCATATGTTATTTTGTGTTGTATCATTATTGTCATTATCTAGGATGAAATAACTAATTCTTTCTGTAATTTGTTGCTTGATCCACTCATTCTTTAATTTGACGTTATTTAGTTTCCAATTAGTTCTGGGTCTGTTTCTCCCTGGCCCTGTATTGCATATATTCTTATTGCATTATGATCTGAGAAAGATGAATTCACTATTTCTGTCTTTCTGCAATTGATCATTAGATTTTTATGTTCTAGTACATGGTCAATTTTTGCTTAAGTGCCATGTACTGCAGAAAAAAAGTATATTCCTTTCTATCCACATTCAATTTCCTCCATAGGTCTAATATATCTAGGTTTTCTAACAATCCATTTACCTCCTTAACTTCCTTCTTGTTTATTTTATGATTTGATTTATCTAAATCTGAGAGTGGAAGTTTGAGGTCTTCCACTAGTAGAGTTTTGCTCTTTATGTCTTCCTGTAGCTCTTTCAACTTCCCCTCTAAGAATGTGGATGCTGTCCCATGGGGTGCATACATATTTAGTATTGAAATTACTTTATTGTCTATGGTACCTTTTAGGAGTATATAGTTTCTTTCCTTATCTCTTTTAATGCTATCTATTTTTGCAGCTGCTTTGTCTGAGATAAGGATTTCTACCCCTAATTTTTTCACTTCAGCTGAAGCAAAATATATTTTGCTCCAACCTTTACCTTTACATGTATCTCTCTACTCCAAATGAGTTTCTTGTAAGCAGCATATTGTAGGATTCTGTTTTTTAATCCACTCTGCTATTTGCTGACATTTTAAGGGAAAGTTTATCCCATTGACATTCAAAGTTATAATTACTAACTCTTTATTGCCCTCCATGCTATCTTCCTTCTGTTTGTAATTTTCCCATTTTTTCCCTTTATCCATATTCCTCAGTGTTTTTTTTCTAAATGCTGCCACCTTTGGTGTTTGCCCTCTTATATCACCCACCCCTCCCCTTTTCCCTTTTCCTCTTCTTTCCTTCCTTCTGTTAGTTCCCCTTTTTCTCCCCCCCTCCCTGTCCACCCTCTCATTTTCCCCTTTTAATGCTTGAAAGGTAAGATAAGTTTCTTAACTTAACAATATGTGTCTAAATTAACTTTAACCAAGTCTCCATGCCTCCCCCTTTTCTATGACCTTTTTCATCTTTCTAGGTTCTTGTCTTGGGGGGTAGAACTGTTTCTCAGAGGTTTGCTTTTGAAGATCCTAGAGGCTTTGTTCACTTGACTTAGTAATTCCAAGGGCCAGCCAATAAGGGACACTGGTTGCTTTCTCTGGAATGTTTGAGGTCCTCAGCAACATGGTCTGAGTTGATCTTGAACACTGGGCTCTGCCCTGGGGGAGGGAGTTAATCGCTTTCCTTTGAGTGAACACTGTTGGGGGGAGGGGGAGGGGGTGTGGGGGCCTGTTTATTGTTTGTTCTGAGTACAGGGCTCTGCTGAATGTATGGAGCTTAGATCCCAAGTCCAGCTGGTTGTTCTCCAGGCATGCTCTGAGACTCTGTGCTGGAATTCATCATCGTGTAGCTCATCTTCCTCCCAGGCAAAAATTCTGTAGCTAAAGTTGGATCTAGCACTCACCACTCACCAAAGTGTCTATGGCTGAGGCTGACCCTCTGTCTTTCTCTAGCTGCTGTCCCCACGTTGATCCTCTGCTTTAGTCTACCGGTTCTCCCATGGTCCCCTGAGACAGATCTTCTTAGTAGATGTTCTTCTCCTAACTTCTCTTTCTGGGTTTTGTTGATTGAATTTCTGTTAAGAGGTTTCTCTCATGTTATTATTGAGGGGAAACAGGAGCACAATTCACAGTACCTGTCTTCTCTCAGCCATCTCAGCTGGAAGTCTCCTTCTTGATAATTTCTTGAAAGATGATGTCTAGGTTCTTTTTTGATACTGGCTGTCACTTAATCTATTAATATTTATAGTGTCTCTCCTGTATCTGTTTTCCAGGTCAATTATTTTTTCCAATGAGATATTTCATATTTTCTTTTAGTTTTTCATTTTTTGGCTTATGTTTTATTGCTATTGATTTCTCACAAAGTCATCAGCTTCCTTTTCCTCATTTATATAAAAAAGATATTCTTTTTTTCAGTGAACACTTGTATCTCCTTTTCCATTTAATCAATTCTGCTTCTAAAGGTTTTCTTCTCTTCATTGACTTTGTGGACCTCTTTTTCCATTTCACCCAACCTATTTTTTAAGATGCTGTTTTCTTCAGTAATTTTTTGTATCTCCATCATTAAGCTATTTATTTTACTTTAATGATTTTACTGTATCATTCTCATTTCTTTTCTCAAATTTTAATTTTCAAAATCCTTTTTGAGCTTTTCCATGGCCTGAGACTAATTCATATTTTATAGGAGTCTTAGGATATAGAAACTTTGACTTTTATTATCTTCTGAGTGTGTATTTTGATCTTCCTGATGATCATAGTAATTTTCTCTGGTAAGATATTTTCCTCCTGTTATTTACGCATTTCCCCAGTCTGACTTGATTTTAACTCTGTTAAGGTGGGGTACTGTTACATGTTTTGGGGGATTTTTGCAACTGTTTCCAGAGATATTTCTAGGGTCCTGCAATTCTTCCAAGGTCTTGTCATCTAAGAAGAGCTCTCCTGGCCTATGCTCTGATCCATGGGTGACCAAAATTATGCTTTTTTGCCATGGAACTGCAAGAAGGGCTCCCTTTTCTGTTGTGGTAATAAACTCTGTTGTGCCTTTGCTTTTATTCCTGGAACTGGGTCTTCATTCTTCAACCCAGATCTAGGTCTGGGCAAAACAATAGAGGGCCTTAATGATAGCAAACAGACCTATTTAATCTCCTTCTGGCCACCTTAATGCCCATGGTTTGAGAGCTTCAGAAGCAGCTGTCTCTTCTGTTTCAATGAATATCGAGGTCTGCTCCTGGTCTTCTGGGGTCTGGTCAGTATTACTGAAGCCTGTATTGGACAGTGCTGTACTTTCACTATGGTACAGCAGATTTTTTCTGCTGATCTTCCATGTTGTCCTTGGCAATCTCTAGACTGAGAAGTCCAGAAACCACCACTGCTGTCACTGACCCATTACACTGCTGTGTCTTCCTGGTTTCCTCAGCTGGTTTGCACATACTACTCTATGCTCCTCTCTCATCCTGCTACAGAGACTTTGAATGAAAGTATGGGAAAGAAGAGGAATTAGACTAACTACTAAACTGAAGGTCTACAAAACCATTGTGCTTACCTCATTGCTACATGCCTGTGAAACTTGGACAATCTACCAACACCATGTCAGGAATCTGAAACACTTCCATTAAATTGTCTTAGGAAGATTCTGAAGATCACCTGCTGAAGAAGGTACCAGATACTGAAGTCTTTTCTTGAGTTAAATTGCCTAGCATTCCAACATTACTACAATAAGTGCAACTACAGTGGGCTGGAAACATTAAAATGCCACTTGTCAAAAATAAAATTATTTTATGGAAAACTCACACAGGGCAAGCTCTCACAAGAGGGTCAGAAGAAGAGATACTGAGATACCCTGAAGGTCTCATTGAAGAACTTTAGAATTGATGTATGACATGGGAGACATTGGCACAGGACCACTCAATTTGGCAAGTCCTCATCAATGAAGGTACTCTGTAAGGAAGGCAGAATTGAAGCAGGAAATGTGACATAAATAAGATTTAATTAACCATTCCAGATGTTTTCTGCCCAAATTTTCTCCCAATCTTACTTGTCTGCTCCCCCACAGAAGGCCATCTGATAGTCTTTAGATTGCTTTCATGCTATAAACTGATCAAATTGAATGTGTTGAGAGAGAAATCATATCCTTAAGGAAAAAAAAAAGAGATAGCAAGTATAACTTTTAAAAAAAAATTAAAGGTAATAGTCTTTGATCTTTATTTAAACTCCACAATTCTTTCTTTGGATACAGATGTAGTTTCCATAGAAGATACCCTAAATTGTCCCTGATTGTGGGACTGATTAAATGAACAAGTCTATTAAGATTGATCATCAACTCTATGTTCCTGTTACCATTTACAAATGTTCTTCTCATTTTGCTCATCTCACTCAGCATCAGTTCGTGCAAATCAGAATTCTCTGAAATGCCATCCCTCCTGGTTTCTAATAGAACAATAGTGTCCCACAACCTATACCACAATTTGTTCAGCAATTCCCCAACTTATGGACATTCATTAAATTTCCAATTCTTTGCCACCACAAACAGGCCTGTTTTTACCCTTTTTCATGATCTCTTCAGGGTATAGACCCAGTAGTGGTATTGCTGGATCAAAGGGAATGCACATTTTTATTGTGCTTTGGGCATAATTCCAAATTGCTCTCCAGAAAAGCTGGATGAGTTCACAGCTTCACCAAAAATACATTAGTGTCCCAGATTTCCCACATCCCTTCCAACATTTATCATGACTTTTCTGGTCATATTGGCCAGTCTGATAGATGTGAGGTGGTACCTTAGAGATGCTTTAATTTGCATTTCACTAATAAGTAATGATTTAGAGCAATTTTTCATATCACATGGACAATTTGTGCCCAACATGTGGTAGAGCACTCTGAGTTCAGATTGGGTTGATCAGCCATAGTCAGACTATGTACTGATGTCATTTTCATCATTTTTGATAATGAAGGACAAGAAGCAAGCAAGCAAGCAAGCAAGCAACCAACCAACCAGCTGTCTCTTCCTGGACTGTTGGGGCTGGTTTGCCCACACTAATCTTCACTCAACTGCACTCCTCTCTCACCCTGGTACAGCAGACCCTTCCAACCATCTTCCAAGTTTTCTTTGTTTAGAAAATTGTTTCATTCAGTCTTTTATTGTGGGTTCTGCCACACTAATATTTGATTAGAGTCATTATTTAAAGATATTTGTAGTGGTTTGGCGGAGAGCTCAGGTGAGTCCCCTGCCTTTATTCCACCCTCTTGACTCTGCTTCCTTTCCCTGCCATCTTTTAATTAACTCCTGTTTATTCTGTATAGAACTTACTTTGTAAATATTTATTTACATATTGTCTTGCCCA